>NW_025110501.1:0-12620 GCF_011392965.1 Frieseomelitta varia | reverse complement strand
CCATCTTAATACTTTGAACATTAAAAAACTGGTGGAATTACTTCAAAATACCCAAAGCATCATGAATGCCATTCTAATGGAGTTGAAGTAAGTTTTCAGCTACTTTCTTATCATACGTATTACTTTTATATACTATCATTATACTATTATTCTACTACTTTTATTCTAATACTGTTATGCTAATTTGTTCCTTTTTTACATCTTTGCAGATTATACAATACTGTGACTTTTGCACCACATTGTATTTATGCCATTGGATATTTCTTGTCATGGGCTATCATCTTAGACATGTGTGCAAATGCTCATGAAGACTTGTTGCATATATATGCTGAAATACTCAAGTAAATATCTTTCTAAATACTTTTTTACTTCTTTTCAATTGAAGTGAAACTTTAACTGAAAATAAACTGAGATTTCTTTTAATCAGTATTAAAATTTCAATACTTGAAACTTATATTCTTCTTTCAGAGACAACGTCTTTACTAATATATTTAATAACATATTTCGACATATGCCAATGGAATTTCTTCAAGATAATATAAACAGGGGTGTTCTGGCGCAGAACAGAACCCTCCGAGGCGTCAGTCAGGTCAATTCCTACAAAGCCTCGGCCCTGCCGAGAATTGCCAGATGTGCTAACATACCTCTCACCTAAGGACACTTTCTCTGGCCTTGGAGAGAGAGACAGTATGTGGAAAGCCTTGGTATAAACAAAGCCTAGTCTAGAAAACAAAGCGCCTTGGCCGGCTCCAGAAAGTCGCATACCAATTCTAAAAGAAACATAGATTCACGGAGCGAACCGACTCCATCGAGGCAGTTACACGTAGACCATTCAAGGAGTCACAAGCAGTCCGTCAGAGGACTGACTCCGCGTCAGTTACTCATTCATTCATTTTCACTCAATCATCACCAGTAATCAGTTCAAATACCGTCTAGTCCGCGTCAATCACAAGGAGAGCTAGCGTGCCCTCTCCCGAAACATCACACATACAGTTTATAACCACTTTGTATTAGTTGTGAAATATAAGTATTTATTCCACATAACGTCTCATTCATTAAAACATCTCCCCGGAGGCTGTAAAAGGCACGACGAGAGAGCGACTAGCAAAGCGGGTAGCAACTACCATTCACCGCCGAGCTTGCCGTAACAAGGGGTGTTAAATTAATACAATTATTTTCTACTGAACCATCTCTAAACTGGCGGTATGTATAATTGAATTGCTCTCTTTTCTGTTACATATGTATAACTTTGTTTTTAATATCTATCCATTTATGATGTTTTACAGAAAATTGGACCGAACGGGAGTTGGCCATATTGTATGTTGGATATACACAAACAGTTTGAGGTATTTATTCAATGTTCGTAAGACAATGGTGGAGCACTGTTAACAGTAAAGTCAGTATTGCCATAGACAGCTCATTACGTTAGGCCTATGCTTTGTCAAGAGGAAGTTCTTCAGAGTAAATTACATAACATTGAAACTATAGAAGTGAAAATATATCCAGCATTCCGTGGAGTGACTGACAACCTTGTATCAAATAAATGATACAAAATTGAAACTTAATATTACATTATCATCTAATCGTTCATTAGAACCAGCTACCCTTGGATGTGAACAATACGCAAATGTAGCGAACTGGAGGAATTTTCACTTGCTGTATTTCCAACACACCAGTAATAATTTATCAGTTAAATTACGTTATATTTGGATTGAATAGTCGAGGAAATATTTTACTCCCTTTTTGTAGAATAAATCGATATACGATGGATTTGTATTGTGGAAAAGGAGTTTGGATAAAAAAATTCATTGGTGTGGAAGAATGTGGAAGAAATACATGTCAAATACCAAAATTATCTTTTCATACGTGTCGCATGAAATTTTATAGTTTACACAATTAGTATCTTTTCTGAAATTAATGTTCACTTTTCTCTTTCAGCGCAAGTGATCTATCACAAATCAAAATTCCATGTGTCTGATGTGTAGGAATATATTTTAATTTGTTATACTATTTACATTAACAATTTCTATTTTTTTATTTGACTTCGTAAATATTTGATAAAATAGTTTGACTAAATAGAAATTCTTAATGTAAATAATATAACATAGTTAAATTTATCTGTACATATATTAAACTTACGGGCATTTCTTCTACATATATAGAAAAATTTACTTGTACATAATAAAAAGTTGTCTGTACATACATTAGATTTACGGTTATTTCCTGTATAGAATAGTAAATTTATCCGTACATAGTAAAATTTATCTGTAGAAGTTTATCTCTAGATCTCCGACCATTTTTTGTATACCATATCTTTTTGTATTATTTCTACGTCAAACTGATATTCGCAGAGATAGATATAGAACTCGAAAATTAAAAAATTAGAAATTTGAGAAAATAATTCGTATTATTTTATTAATAAAAGTCAATAAAAATTGCCAAGAGAAGATCGTAAAAGTTTTTTAAATTTTGCTCGTAGAGCAAATGAACGAAAGTCGTAACCTAGTGTTGACGAAAGAATGTTTTATAAATTTTTATAAGAATTAGGTTTGTATAAATTGTACAAATTTTCCGCCCACCTGCATAAATTTTTTGTAAATTATGTACAGAAGTAGCAATAAATTTAAATTTATAATAAATTACTCAGATCTATATTTTTTAATACCTTTCATTAGTTAGTTAGGAATTATTTTAGAATTTTATCTTTAGAAATATGTAGCATTAAATTTTTCATTTCTTAATTAGATGCATTTAGAATAATATTAGTTAATAAATATTATAGGAAATAGAAAATGTACGAAAATACAGGTATACTAAATAGAGAACTGTCGGCTTCAAAATTTAAAGTTTAAATTATTGTGAATAGAAATCGTAACAATCCAATGAACAATTCAATTAATCTTATTTTAAAGTATAATGCCTTTACTTTTTCTTTTCAAAGATAATTTTACATCAGGTTGCAGGCAAGAAAGTAAGAATTCTTTTATTCTAACAATTCAAACGTAAAAACATTCTGTAAAAACATTAAAAAATTATTTTCCTGACTAGATTTACCATAGACTTGAAAAATAAAACCTTCTCTATTTAATAAATCTTAAGCATTAGAATGGCGAAGTTGGAATTTCTTGAATTTTTATCAATTAATCCAAGTTTAATGATGTTGGATTTTGCGTGGGTGAATCACTTAATAAGATCAATTTAACTTTTATAATCTATCTTACATATTACATCTTACAAGATGCGTCTGTATTCTCCAGCGGTTTGTACAAGAAGAGAGAAAGAGACGAAGCGGATTCATCATGCGATTGCACATCATATTACAAACACGCTAGATAGTGACAACCATAGATGTCGTGGTTATGGAAATAGTAGTCTATTACCCATCGTTCAGTTCCTACAAATGAAACGGCGAAAAAGAATCATATAGTAAATTCTAAAATAAAATTTTCAGTTTTCAAGAATACGATGGCGGTAATGAACAATTCTGATAATAAACATAGCTTTCCAAATGTCTTTACAAACATTTGAATTTTTACAATTTTTGAGAATAAAATTTTTTCTGCTTTCCACCCCTATGTAATATAGAAGCATTTTTTCTGGGTTTATAATTTATAGTGTATAATGACCCTAATTACTTTGATTATGTAGGAATTTAGTATAAAAGGATATTTTATTAAAATTAGAAATTTTATTTAACTCGCTATATTCTTTTTTGACTTCGCTACGTCTTCACACTCTCAAAACTTGCTACTCGCTCACTGATTCTCGCTATCTCTTCACTCGCTGACGACTGATTCCTCATCTGCTCGAAACATTCGTCGCTCATACACTCATGCACACAAACACAAGCATTTTAAATGCTAGACCTGGATGGCTAAAATATTAGTGGATTCAAATTCGATTGCGGTAGTTCGACAAGCTGAGTGATAAACAGCACAGTGTTAACGGCCTGTTTAGCATTCAAGCAAAATCAAACAGTCGGTTCGATGGTTATCGGAGCGAACAACGCTCTAAAGGCAAAGCTCCAGGGAAAATTTCGGTTTTAAATTGGACGATCAAACCTAACAACTGGAAGTCTCCTCCGAGAAAACCATCTAGTTCAAGGAAACCTGAACACGAAACAGCCACAAGTCAGGCCAACTTAATTGCGAACAAATCTACTTCAAGGATCACAACAAGAAAAAGAAAACTAAAGGAAAAAAAGTCAAGATCATAGCCACTCGCAGACGGTCAACGATTCATCTCAAGTCATCAAAGTCAACAAAATCGAAGGTATGGATTCTATTAATCCACACTAAGACATCCACACTAAAAATAGATTCAGCATATTTGCTGAATGTTTAATAACAGAACCAGACAACGAAAAACTAAACTCTAACCTTTTACGGGAAATATCACAGCACACGGAAACACTACATCTAACTCAAACTTCCTCCAATGTACATACGTGGAAGCATTGACCATATCAAGCTATTGGATGCCCTAAGGAAAAAATTCAAAAATTCCTTTCAAATTAAATTTGAACTCTCCTATGAACTGAAAACTATGTTTGCAAATTTAAACGACTTCAACGATTTCAAAATCATATGTAAAAACGATATTGAGTACCATATATACACAATAAGCTCGGAAAACACAACAACCGTAGTTTCAAAAAGACTAATAAGACTTCCAGTAGCAAGAATATGCGAAAACATCGAAAGTCAGGGTCCAAACAGGGTCTATTTCATGCTCAGAGATACCGACTCATGCTAAGTACCCTATATACCGGGTTACTTTTGCACCCGGGACATCGTTGGCACAAATTAATCACATCAAATTCATCGAAAACGTTAAAATATACTGGGAAAAATTTGAATCACAAATGCCCACCGTACAATGTTTCTAATGCCAAGCACAAGAACACACATCTACTAATTGCAACAATAAGGCAGTATGCGACAAGTGCGTTGGACCCCATGACACCAGAAATTGCACAAAAACTCGCGAAACTCCAGCAACATGCTCGAATTGCAAAGGAGATCGCCCAGCAAATTTTTCATATCCTGCCCTTCTAGCATTCCTAAACAAAGAAAATTTGTACACAAACAAATTCCAACTACCACCACAACAACCATCACCAATCCTTCCCCAAACATATCACTTTCCTATCCTCCCCCACATCAAAAATCCCTATACTGTTTCCACTACGCAGCTAACAAAGGTCTGAAACAAGGACTCACATACGCAAAAGCTTTATCACCTCAAAAAACTACCGTACAATCCCACAAGACCAGTATCACAATTGGTCTATCACGACCTCACGGACAAGATAGACCAATTTAAATCAACCAACCTAGATTTATTTCTAAGAATTATTACACTGATCCAAAAACACTACACTAAATGTACAAACAACCGTCGATAGAGTAAAAGCCACAGTTCGAATAGTCAAAGAGTTAGAATATGATTCATAAAAAAAATCTTAAATCTTATCTTATGGAACGTAACTAGCGTGAAACACAGAAACATCGAATTTCAAAATTTTCTAAACGACCACAACACGGATATTACAGTTTCCGAAACCTGGCTTGCACCCACAAACGCACTCAACTCAAAAACTTTAACATCTGCAGAAAAGATGGATCCCCCTCTACCACTAATAAACCAACAGGAAGAGTACTTGTAGCCGTTCACAAAGATATGCCAATCGAAGATATTCCTCAACCAACCTCTCCAAGTATAGACACCATACCAATCAAACTAAAAATCATTCCTACACTCACGGTCGACGCCGCGTACGGCCCACCCAGAATAAAAATAAGCCAAACAAATCTAGATCATATCATCCCTCCTCACGGAATAGGACATTTCATCATCGGGCGCGACTTTCAACGCCAAACATCCCATCTGGAATAACCTCAATAGAAATGCAAACGGATCAACTATCGAAAATCACTCGAACCTTAGGGACTACCAGATTATACATAGCCCAACGTATACACACAAACAACCAAACTGCTCACCAACCAACATAGGCATCTTCCTCTCGAACATACCTTATTCCTACAACTACCGAGTCATTGATGACCTACTCTCCAACCATCTACCCGTGAAACTTTCACTATAACTGCACAGCAAGAAGAACAAAAACGACAGAACACACAGCTTGGAAGATATATGCTAAATTCTGCAATAAAATCAACATTAACCCATACTTAACAAACGAAACTGAAATAGACTTAGAAATTGAAACCCTTACGCAACACAAACAGTCTCGACTCACAACATAAGTCGAATCACAGATCCATTTCTCCTCATAATAAAAAACAAAAACAAAATGCGAAGAAGGTTCCAAAAAAAAAAAATCCGATATTCAAACTACACAGGAACATTCTCACAAACAAAATCCAAAAAAGAATAATACGTATAAAATGACACATGACAGCAAAAATTATCCAGCAGAAAAAATACGAATCACACGCTACGGCGCACCTTCAAAATCACCGATGGCTCCAAATCAATAATACCTGTTTTACAAAATACTACACAACTCTTTTTTTCTATACGGACGAGGAAAAGTCGGAAGGATTCGCGCGAAACTTCGAAAATATACACTTGACGGCACATAACCAACATTCTCCAATAAAACAAGACATGGAACACAGACTAACTCATATCCAATCAACCCTTCCATCTCCAGTTCATACACCCATTCCACTCTCCAAAAATAGTAAAAAACATAATCAAACATCTCCCAAACAATAAACCACCAGAACCTGACAAACCAACAGCCAGCAAACTCAAAAACCTTCCAATTAAACCAATAGTTCAGCTATGTTACATCTACAAAGCTTGTCTCAAATTTACCTATTCTCCAACAGCTTGGAAAATAGCCAAAGTTATCTCAATTCCAAAACCAGGGAAACCTACAACTAATATAACAAATTACAGACCGATAGACATCCTAGATAAAATCTTGGAAAAAATCATTCAGCATCATCGTCTAGAATACATTAACGAAACAGACATAATAATTCCACATCAATTCGGCTTTCGACAAAGTCATTCATCTATACGATATTTATCTATACAATTCATCTATATAACAGTTACAGCGTGTCACCGAACATATTATCATGGAAAAAACAAAAACCGAACAACCTAACTTATCCTTGACCTAAATAAAGCTTTCGATTTTGTTTGGTACAAAGCCCTAATAGCTAAACTTCACGAGTTAAGAATTCCAACACCATTAACAAACATCATAAATAACTACCTACATAACAGGAAATTCTTTCTCCACAAATGGAACAAAATCCACCTGCAAAAAAGTTATAACTGGGGTCCCATAAGGATCCATTCTAATACCCCTTTAATCTGTTCTAATACTCCTACTTTTCATTCTCTACACAAAGCCACAAAGTACATACAAAACCATCTAGATCTACTGCAAAAATATTTCACAGATTGGAAACTGAAAATAAACCCTGCAAAAACTCAAGCCATTTCATTCACCACAAAGAAAAACCCAACACTAAATACCAGAGCAGAACAGTCCCTGGTCTCTCGCCGCAAAATAGCCGGGAGTCATCCTCGATGCAAAAATCACATGGGTAGCTGCCATAAACAACATATCCAGCTTCACACGGGCTTTTCTCCCTCATATCCAAAAACAGCAGACTGAAAACGAATATAAAAATCAATCTATGCAAAATACGCGTTCGGCCACTCAACAACTATGGGCATCAAATCTGGGCGGTTTGCCACTAAAACGGACATAAACAAAATTCTAAGGATGCAGAAGTTCACGTATCATATTTAACAAACCATACGACACTCCCATTAAAAACACTACACTCTATAGCTAACATTCCAACAAAGAAAATATAAAACTCACTCAACACAGCGTATAACTCAACTCACTCAAATCTTAACATAAAAATATACAAACATACCATTAAACATTAGGATAAAACTTCCTAAGCATGCAATAACACATAACAGTACACAACATCAGGATCAAATTCAAGTAGGTTTTTTGAAACTTTTTTCCTGCAACCTACAACCTGCAACTCACATGCATCATACACATCCAAACCAAATAAGATAAAACTAATTTTCTATCTCTTTACTTTAAATGCAAGTTGTAGGGACTCGTTACTCCAGGAACTGCAACTAAAATAATCATTTAAGGTCAGTAGAAAAAAAAGGTCAGTAGTTTTTAGCAATCCAGCAGAGTAGTTAGTAGTTTTCAAGAGTTCAAGCGAGCATCTACATCTGGCATCTCAGGACGCTCAGTCTTCTCACAGCATTCCTACGTACATCGACTTACTCTCCTACTCATCCAATCTTATTTACTTGTCTTTACATTACTGATTAGCTTACTGATATAATTCATGTTTGTCAGATAATTAAATCATCCAATCAATTCTTACTTCTGACGAGTGAATTAAAATCCTATCAACCTAACAATAATCAAATCTTAACTTGAACCAGCTGCCTTTCATTCACGTTGAAGGCAGCAAGCTACCGATCTAATCAACGTCTAATACGTGGATTCAGATCGGCACGCTACAATATGTATACAGGGTGTTTTCTATTTCACTGCAAAAATTTTTGAAACTTCCTACAAATTTTGTAACTTTCTACAAATGAAAACAAGAAAAAAATATCATATAGTTTGTTCGTGAACGTTTTGTTGTAGAGTTATAGATATATATTCACGAGTTGTTGTAGAGTTATAGATATATATTCAATATAACGTGAATATGTGTGTAACAATGGATTTGAAATTTGATAATATGTAAGATTGATCGTGTTTATTTTATCTATACTACATACTAAATACTATCTAGGTATCGCTAAAGTTTTAAATTCTTATTTCAAAATGACCATTCTACATTATAACTTAAAAGTACAAGCACTTAAAAGTACAGTTTTCCTTAACAGGATATATCAACCAATGAGAATATTAATGTTTTCTCAGTAGGAATGCTAATCAACACAATAGATATGACGTTGTCTTGATACATTTATGTTTGCGTACAGAAAAACATTTCCGTTTATTTACTTGTTAATGTCTAATGAAAGACAAAAATATATAATACAAATTACGTTACTTTTGTAAGTGTTAAATAAACACTATTCATTGCTCATTATGCGTTCATTTACGTATGTGATACAGTGAATTCGAAAAAATCAATTCATCCATTCAATAAAATAAATGTCATACTATTTCATAATTATTTGAACTATCGATTTTAGATGAAAAAATGAATTTTTGAAGTAACTTATTTCAATTTATATAAACAATTGATAAATTTTTCACTATATGATAGTTTTAATTGAAAACAGTAATTTGTCTCAAAACTTTTTTCCACCTGTTGTAGTTTACAAGTTCTAACATAAAATCGAAAAATTGCTAAATTTTCAATTTTATCCCTTTGCAGAGTGAATTTTCGTAGGAAAAAATTGGGTAATGCACACCTGTATATGCTCTACTTATTCCCAAAGTTTCAAAATTTCCTAGATTTCTCAGCAGAGAATCTTTACCCATAAATTTTTTTAAATTTTGAATTCCACGTTGAATTTTAACGAATGTATGTTTTTTTTACATTAGTTATATTGTAGTTAGGCTTGTAAATTTTTGAACTTCTCCTGGAAGAAGACGAACGCGTAAAAGAACTAACTATTGCACTATTTTAAGAGAGCATTGTTATTTACCAAATTGTTAAATAGTATCCATTGATTTTTACTTTCACGCTTACTGAATGAACTATTATATTATATCGAGTGAGGAAACGAATATTATTTATGCACAATGGTGCATCGCTACATTTTGGTTTATCAGTTCGATAGTTTTTAAATGTTATATTGATGGGTATTGATACGTGTACTATATTTATGGTTTCAATAGTCGCTCGATCTAGGAAAAATCTATTGGATTTTTGTGAAAGGCTATAAAAGAATACATATATAGATGTGAAAAAAAAAAAAAATACAAAATATGCCAACTAAAAATCCACATAGATAAAGCCTTTGTCGTTTGCAAAATTTATCAAATCTGCACCGACGAATGGGACTGTTTGTAGCTAATGGTATATCATTTAACAAAATGAGATCAAATGCTACTGTTGAAATTGTACGCGGACCTCATAAAAATACATTTTTCGTATATTCTTAGTTATGTGCGAGATACGTATAAATATAAATTTATTCTAAATTATATATATAAATACATTTTTAACATACATATAAATACATTTTACACACTTGTTCATTGTAAGACATATGAAATATATATAAATTATATAAATATGTAAACTAGGAAATAAATGTTTAATAGTAAATAATTAATAGAGATGTTTGATAGTGAATAAACAAAAACTCCCAAAAACCATACAATAAAAGTTGGATAAAGAACTAACTCTATATGATACATATTTGGAATACATTTGCTTCTTACTTTTATCGAGGCATTTATCACGAAACTAAACAATGCTTTCCTATTAGAATCTCGCAATTAGTCTGCTCCTCGCTCTGTTCATACGCGATATCAGCTTACCAAGTTTAACCAGCAAAAATTTTAAAATGCTTCTACACAAATTATTCTGCTATATATTTTGCTCTAGTTTAATTATTTAATTAGTCCAACATTTTTTACAATTTTATATTTATTTTAAGGAAACTCGATTTGGCATTCTGCACCCTGGATAGTACATGGATTACACCGTAATCGACGCGTCGGTCAACAGTTCTATCTCGGATCCAGACCAGCATCCTGAGAGCTTGCGCGCAAAGAGCAAAATCCAGAGAGACAGCAATAGCTTTCTTTGACCAAGAAAGGAGCCCTTTCTCCCTTCGAGAAGTAGAGTCATTCCATCCACCATTTTTGAGGAAATAATCTAGGGAAACCCATCAAAGATTATCAGCATATAGCGCATTGGTAGCCTGCATTAACAACAGCGATTATTTCGATGATGATTTGTGACAAACGTCGCAGAATTTCTCTTCCTACATTCAAGCCGACTGCATTCACTGAACCTACATTACACTGCATGACAATGGACCATCATGGAGGCGCCTTGGCCCGGGAAGACTTGAAGACAGACATTGGCAGTAGCAGCCGACAAAGAAAAAGCAGCAACACCACCAACAGTAGTGTATGTGAGCGCCAGATGGGAGCGGTCACTATTAAAACGGGAAGAAAACAGGAGATGGGGTTATTCTTCCATAAGAACGTAAAGGTGAGTGAGCCGCATTGTCGCTGAAAAACGATAATAATAATAATAACAGTAATATTAATTATAATACAGGTACGTGCAGTACAGACAAATTTTTATTATGTACAGGTAAATTTTTCTATATATGTAGAAGAAATGCCCGTAAGTTTAATATATGTACAGATAAATTTAACTATGTTATATTATTTACATTAAGAATTTCTATTTAGTCAAACTATTTTATCAAATATTTACGAAGTCAAATAAAAAAATAGAAATTGTTAATGTAAATAGTATAACAAATTAAAATGTATTCCTACACATCGGACACATGGAATTTTGATTTGTGTCAGACCACTTGTGCTGAAAGAGAAAAGTGAACATTAATTTCAGAAGAGCTACTAGTTGTGTAAACTATAAAATTTCATTATATATTCCAGAGAATACAATTACACAAAGTTAGCAAACAAACAGCATAAAATTTCTTGCGGCACGTATGAAAAAAGAATTTTGGTATTTGACATGTATTCCTGTGAAAAATACTATACATATACAATGAATTCTTCCACACCAATGAATTTTTTATCCAAACTCCTTTTCCACAATACAAATCCATCGATACTGATTTATTCTACAATACAAATCCATCAATATTGATTTATTCTACAAAAAGGGAATAAAATATTTCCTTGACTATTCAATCCAAATATAACGTAATTTAATTGATAAATTATTATTACCTGGTGTGTCGAAAATACAGACAACTGCAAGTGAAAATTCCTCCAATTCGTTCCATTTGCGTATTGTTCACATTCAACGATAGCTGGTTGTAATGAATGATTAGGTGATAATTTAATATTAAGTTTCAATTTTATATCATTTATTTGATACAAGGCTGTTACTTTACGGAATGCTGGGTTACATTAACTTACACTTCTATATTTTCAATGCTATGTGATTTATTCTGAAGAAGTTCCTCTTGACAAAGCATAGGCCTAACGTAATGAGCTGTAAACTTATCTGTGGCAACACTGATTTTGCTGTCAACAGTTTTCCACCATTGTCTTACGAACATTGAATAAATACCTCAAACTGTTTGTGTACATCCAACACACAATATGGTCCAACTCCCGTTCGGTTCAACTTTCTGTAAAACATCATAAATGGACAGATATTAAAAATAAAGTTATACATATGTAACAGAAAAGAGAGTAATTTAATTATTCATACCATCAGTTTAGAGATGGCTCAGTAGAAAATAATTGTATTAATTTAACACCCCTGTTTATATCTTGAAGAAATTCCATTGGCATATGTCGGAATATCTTATTAAATATATTAGTAAAGACGTTGTCTCTGAAAGAAGAATATAAGTTTCAAGTATTGAAATTTTAATACTGATTAAAAGAAATCTCA
>NW_025110500.1:0-40762 GCF_011392965.1 Frieseomelitta varia | reverse complement strand
CGAAAAAAAGAAAAAAAAAAAAGAAAAAAAAAAAACGAAAGGACGGAAAGCTTGCCGCATTTGCATGGTAATACCGGTCGGTCGTTAACGTCACTCTATTAAACGGCGATGAAAACACTTTAGCCGTGAGACGGGCAGCAACGCTCGGCTACGCGGCTGAAGTGGAAACTATGCTTCGTCTGGCTCGAAAAAAAATCCATTTACTGTCTCTCCCTTCGACTTTTGCCCGCCGGAAGGGGTCCAAAGGGGGGAGGGGGAGGGTAACCGATGTTCCGCGACGAGGCGCTCTAAAGGGTTAATAAAATTGCTCAGGGTAATATGCATACTTCCGGAGAAGTTGGAGGTGCAGCCGGACGTGCAAGCTGACGCTCCTCGCTTGCCTCCGACAACCTGATCTTCTTCTACTTCTTCTTCTCCCTGTTTTCTTTCTCTCTTTCTTTCGTTTTTTTCTCTCCCCCATCCACCTCTGCACAGTCGCAGTTTGTTGGAAACTTCGTTTGCACCGGCCGAAGGAAAAGTTAGGGGTAAGAAAGAAGGTGCGTTTAGGCAACTGGTCGTTGGCTGTTGGCTAATGAGTATAAACGTGGTACCAGGGTTAATTATGACCGCTCGTTTCTGGAGTCAACAGCCAACGAGAGGATCAGAGGTCTCTGTTTCTATTGGCGATTGAAAGTGTTGGAAAAGTCGACGACACTGATCCATAGGGTTTGTTTAAAAATAAACCAAAGCTCGACGAGGTGAATTATTAATACAGTCGAGGAACGCGTAATAAATTAAAAATGCATCCACGGTTCTGAACACTTCATATTTTTTGATATATTCGCAACATGTTGTCCCGAGTGGAACAATTATTTTATTGCTGATTGTAAGATTATCCAACCGATATATAATCTCTGGTACAGATCTAAACGCACAAAGGGTTAAACGAAGTGGACAGTTAACGAATAGTTCGGGCAAGAAGGCGAAAGAATTTTATTGTTAGAACACCTTAGATCGCTAACGCTGTGTGCAAGATTTGTCGAATTGTATTTTACATAATTATAATATCATTTAAAGATTCCACGAATTCATTTTTGTTGATCGTCTAATTTCTCGATATTTAAAATAATGACAAACAGAGTGAGCGAGTGATCGGTTAACGAACAAATCGGACAGCGAGCATCGTCTTCGAACCGATCACCCATTGTATATCAACGTGATGTTTCTGCGATAGATACGGAACCGCGGACTTTCTGAAACTCTCGTTCGCTTGAACGCAATCTCGTTTCATTCTCAGCTTTGAATCAAGTTGAATTAGAGAGCGACGCGTTAAACTACGAGCGAGGAGATGAAAAGTTTCTCTCGTCCAAGCGTCGGTAACTTCGCTTCGATGATAACGTTGAAAAAAAATTGACGACATCGAGGCGAGCTGTTGTGTCGAAGGTCTGTCTGTGTCAGCGTGGTGTTTCCGCAGAGGTGGGAAGGAGAACTGTTGTTTTTTAGAAATTTCCTTCTTCCTCCGTATACAGATGGCTACCAGTTTGAAGAAAGTTAGCGTACGCGGCTCATTTGCCAAGCTTGATCCTAAGTGGCGTTAATTTCGACGCCGTTCCAGACGGTGTAGACACCGGTCGCTAGTTTTTTGATGAAGAGGTCAAAGAATTCTTTCTTCCAAGCTGAGCTGATAACTTTGCAACTTTAATCGTGTTGAGTCGAAGTTCCCTTCTTGTCCTCTTTAAAAAGAGACAAAGTTGAAAGTTCTATTTTTCTTCCTTTATATATATATATATATATAATATTATTATTATTATTTTATTTAATTCTTGCCTACTATGCTTAGGATGACTTCCAGTTTACATCTTTGTCTTTTCACTGTATGCTGGGCTACAATTACACCTATTTTCTTACCCTAATCTATTAATCGCTAATTAGGAACTAGCATTCTGGTAATCTTATTTAATCTACTCTACATATGGAATACATATCAACGAGTAATATATATATATATATTATATTCGTCGAGTATAAACCGCGATCGAGAGCAAAAAACAATGAAAATGAGAAACCTGTGGAAATTAAATGTTCTCTCGAAAACTCGTGAAACTCTGAAATAACAATAGCGATTAATTACTTGTTGCAAATTAAACATCGACGATGTATCACGCTAATTTCTCGACGAATCGTTGGTTATCCAAAAAACGGCGGCGAATCTAAACGCGAGGTCCCGACGTCCTCGTAGCTTAATATCTCGACGGGGTTTTCGAACGAGAATCGGCGGCGGCGTTCGATAACGAGTTCTTTAGAATTTCCACCGGTTTCACAAAGGAAAAAAAGCCACCGGTTTCCATGTAACAAACGGACGAAAAATCACGCCCCGATGGCGAGTTCATTTCTGGCATCGTAAATACAATTTCCCAACCGTTAAATACTCGTCCATTGACTGCGTGTGCGTGCGTGGAAGGAAAAACAAAAAAAAAAAAAAAAAGAGAGGAAAACCGTGGAAGAACAGAATGGGAAAAACACGGCAGCTGGAAGGTTCAAACAAATTTGCCCGGCGGCGTATGCTGATTTTCGGGGCGCGTTTCCAAATGATTCGCGGCAGCCGTGGCCTTGTTAGCAACGCGCTTGCAAAACGCACCGCGATCGGTTTACATTTTATTCAACACGAGGGGCCAAGCACGCCCTCGTTCACGCACACGCGAGCATTCATGTACACGAAGATCCAGCGTGTACGAGTGTTTGCCCGGTGTGTTTTGCCGCGTAATAAAAATTGCTAATATTTTCGTTACGAGCTGGCCGGCACCGGTAATAAAAAGAATTATTACCGAGTGGAGCCCCGGTGTGTAAACGCGGACGTCATTTTTACACGTGCTCAGCCACCGATGACAACTGCATCGAGGCGTGCGCCTGTATATACGCGGCGCGGTTCGAAAATTTCGCGCTGTTGATTTTATATTTGAAGAATGCACACGTGCGGGTAATCGCGCTCGTCGTTTCAATTGGAAATGTGGCTTGATTATCTTTGCTGCTGATCGAGAAAATCGAGACTGAACGAAGATGGAAAGAAGAAACGTGACACGATGTTTGCAGGGCTCTTGCAATTTTGCAAAATTCGAAGAAATTTCGGAAAGATGCCTTGCAAACCACGTAAAAAGAAAAAAACATAATTTAATAGAACATACGAATAAGATATAAGCGCAAAACGTAATACCAATTATTTATAATAAAATACAAATAACAAGTATGTAACAAATAGCAAGTATTTGAAAAGATGAGCAACAATTCCACGATTGTTCGGCAATAAAATGGGTTCAATGTTTGATTCATAAATGGCAATAATTCATAAGAAAAGGACATAGTTCGATAGAGCATATGTACGAAACATAAACCACGTACACACAATTATTTATAATAAAATACAAATAACAAGTATGTAACAAATAGCAAGTATTTGAAAAGATGAGCAACAATTCCACGATTGTTCGGCAATAAAATGGGTTCAATGTTTGATTCATAAATGGCAATAATTCATAAGAAAACGACATAGTTCGATAGAGCATATGTACGAAACATAAACCACGTACACACAATTATTTATAATAAAATACAAATAACAAGTATGTAACAAATAGCAAGTATTTGAGAAGATGAGCAACAATTTCACGATTGTTTGGCAATAAAATGGGTTCGCTGTTTGATTCATAAATAGCAATAATTCATAAGAAAAGGATATAGGACATAGTTCGATAGAGCATATGTACGAAACATAAACCACGTATACACAATTATTTATAATAAATACAGATAACAAGTATAGACAGCGAAGACAGAAACAACAAGCAATTTCAGAGGGTAAGTAATAATTCCACGACGCACGATGTACGTGATAATTCGCAAATAAATATCAGTGCGGGCGATGGCGCAGTTTCGCCCGCCGAAAGAAAATATAATTTCGCCATTTCGAGAATAATTGACGATGCACGGGGGGAAGAACTTTTGCGCGGCTGTGTACCGGGACACGTATATCGCCGGATACAAAGGAAATATTAATAAAAAGCACAGCGTTACAAATCCCGATTCATTTGCCGCATTACGAACGATGATTTATTCGCGCGTGCATCCCTCGATTAATATCGGGGCCGTGTTTCCCGATTATAGCGCCGCGATGACTTATCGTCACCGCGTCTATCCATCCGCCCTTTTTTCGCCGTTTTCAATTTCGTCCATTCATATCCTCCTTGCCTTCCTTTTTTGTTTCGTTCGAACGACGATAAATTATTACGCGCTTCGTTATTTCACGTTTCGCAGAAATCATTCGTATCCTGATCAATCTATTCTATCGGTTTGCCTTTTGTCACCCTTTGCATGAAAGTGACGCGAGTAATAAAGTGAATACGGCGAAATCGTTGGTGGATAAATAGTTTATTCGATCCGAACGGAGAAATCATACGACGGGGTGTTCGTTTCGAGCGTGTTTGAACTTTTGCGACGAGTAATTGGTCAAACACGAGAGTGTTCATTCAAATATGCGTGTCTTTTCAATTTAGAAAAAAAGAAAAAAAAAAAAGAAATACCAATTGCTTGCAATTTGAAATTGCTTTTATCAATTTAGAAAATAATTGCTTTTGCAATATTTTGAAAGGTAACATAATTACTTGTAAATTTAAAAATCACAATTGCGCGTCTCTGTTGTCTATAACCGAAGATTCCTGTCAAGTGACAATTAATTAAAACTTAAAAACCGGTATTAATCGGCGTGTGTCATCTCTTTTCTCGAGAGCCAAACAATCGATCTCAACGAAACCGATCGGTTTAATTGATTCACTTGTAGCTTCTCGATCGCTTTAGCTCAATTCATTCGAAGAACATTCGTAAAGAAAAGCCTGCGATTTGTACCGAATCCCCAGGATACTGATCCTTCGTTCTTTGGATCGATCTCCCAAATTCGCTGACCTCGAGCTACCCCTGCTCAGACAGATTCTTCAATGATCCGAAGGAAATCCAACCAGGTCCACTCATTACTCCTCGGTATTGAAAGAAAGCGCCAGTCATTTCTCTCATCAGCGAGAAAGCTTCTCCAGCGCCCAGAGAAATAAATCACACCTCTCCCCAATATCTCCGAGGCAATCGCGCGAAAAGAACGATTCGAGCAGCGATCAATTCATTAAAGTTTGTGATTCTAGATTAATTCACGACAAATCATTGAATATTGAGAACTACGACGGGAAACTCGCCGAGGATTCGCTCTATACAGTCGCAATCCCGTTCATTCGTTGAGAGAAAAAGTTATTGCAACAGCGTATCGCAAATTTCGTATATAAAAAAAAAATTGAGAGTCATTTCGTGTATCGAACGTATTGAAATTATATAAAATTCTCTGAAACAATTTTCAAAGCGTTCACGCGTAAATAGAACGTAGAAGCTCGATATTAATTTTATTCTTCGTGTAATATTTATTCTTCGTTCGTTCGTAGGGTTTTTTTAAATTTAAGGAAATCGACGTTCTCACGCGTGTCGAATATCCCGACAAATGAATTAAAATAACGTGGTAAATTTTACGTATATATGTAAATTTTGTATTTTATATTTTTACATTTATTTTTGTATTTTATATACATATATATGTAATTTCGTATTTTATATTTTTACGTTTATTTTTGTAGTTTATATACATATATATATGTATGTATGTAATTTTGTATTTTATATTTTTACATTTATTTTTGTTTATTATATATTTTTTTTCATTTATTTTCGAGATAATTAAATTATTAAAATAAATTAATTAACCCTGATAGAAAAGGTACAAATTTTATTTTACATATAACTTTTTAAAAAAATTCATTTATTTATTAATATTTTATATTTTATTCATTATTAATAAATTTATATTTTATACTTACATTTTATATTACATTTATTTTTGTATTTTATACATATATATATATATATAAAACAAAAATAAATGTTTCAAAAAACTTGAAAAAATCACCAATTTATGGACATTCACGAGACTACTGTACAATAAAAAGAAAAAAAAAACAGAAAAGAAAAAAATACAATAATAAAATAGGAGAAGCCAGTTTCTTGAAATTCACAGGTTCAGGCTTCAAGTTCAGAGGCTTCGACAAGCTAATCATCAATAGCCCACGCGTTTTCCTTTTGCGTGAAATGAAAATTTCGAGACGTCTGATTTTCCTAGTTTCCTTTCCTTTCCCCCTGCCCTGCCCTGTGGGAAAATACGAGGGGGGGGGGGGAGGCGAAACGGGAGAGGGTGAGAAGCAGATGGTCTTTCACAACCCTGCGGGAAGGGCGAGAGTGGTGCGGGTCTCATCGATGGCCTCGCTATTAATTAGAACGCGGGCCCGGTATCCGGTTCTCAAACAGAGAGTCGATCGTCCCATTCCACGAGATCGTCTGGTCTCTCCACGAGCGCCCCTTCTCGCCTTGGCTAACCCAGCGGCCACCCTCTCTCGCTTTTCCAATCCTCGTTGTTCACCCGCATGCCAGACGTCGAACACCATCGCCACCCTCCCACCCCCACTGGAGGTGGATGGTGCATCGGCAATGCTAAGTAAACTGTGGCCAGAAACGAGCGCCAGCCGTCCTCTGTGCATTTATTCGCGTGTTACCGACAAAATCTTTGGCAGTGTGTTCCCTCGGGGAAATGTCTAACGTGTCTAATAGAGGTTCGCTTAATCGTTGAAGAACAGCACGGAACAGTAGTTTCGTAGGGTAATAGAATCTGCAAGTTACAGGCAATTTTACTATGCGATTTTGTTAATCATTACTCGTGCCACTTTGGCTCTTTCTTTGCGCGGATCATTTAATCCTCATCTGTTCCTTATGTCAGATTGAGAGGGCATTTTTAATAAATGTGTCATACATTGTAGTATCGGTTATTGTAATTAATCTGTAGCTATAATTTTAGTTATGTTTAAATATTTATATATTTAGTTATATAATAATATTTATATATTTTTATATTTTAATTTATAATATTTAATATTATAATATTTTATATTTAATATTTAATTTATATTTAATTTATTTTAATATTTTATATTTAATTTATAATATTTATATATTTTAATTTATATTTATATAATATTTATATATTTTTATATAATTTATATTTATATGTTATTATTTATATTTAAGTATAATTAGAGAAACTAAATAACTAAACATGACTATTTGTCTCGTTTAATTATTTGTTGTTCTAGTATCATTACTTTTATTAAATGAACGTTATTTATTTTATATCTCTACGATATACGATTTCTGATAACAAAACACAAATGCAGAATTGCGAGTAATATTCAAGTCCCTCGAGTCCCCTTTTAAAGTTGCATTCCATTTCAATCGTTAGCACGTGTGCTGTCATCTCGATGAATATAAACACTTGTAATATATTCCCGATATTTTTGATGACAGTATTGCGTGTTATATTAAATTTCGAAATGAATATTTACAACGATCTGAAATGAACATCGAACATTGAACGTTGATATTTGTCTTGAGACTTTCGAGCAAGTGGACAATATTTAAACGCACGATATATCCGTGTTAGTAAACGAGAAAACATATAACGCAGTTTAACATCATTGGTATTAAAAGTTACACGCAGAGGTTTGAAATAGCTGTCCGTTAAATGGGAATCTCTGATCTTTATTCCTCGGGCGGAAACGAGTCTACGACCTCGACGGTGCTCGTTACCAATCGTCGGAGAGAGCGTCGCTCGATAATTCGCCTGGCGGTTGTCAGGTCTTCTGTCGGCGCGCGCGTTTTTACGCGGATTCCGCCCCGTCTCTGTCGCGAAATCGAGCGAGAGGAGCCTCTGCCTAGTTTCTGGCTCGTCACCTAGACTGCAATCTACCGGCAAGAGGGTGGCAAGCGACGGTGGAATCAAGCGAAAGGAAAGAAATATATTAAAGCGAGGCTATAGAGGAAAAGGGGAGAAAGAGAGAGAATTTCGCGAACATCCTCGAATCGAAAGATTGGGTGAAAGAAAGGGGGAGGTTGCCAGAAGAATCGACAAGATTCTGTTTCCACTTTTTCGCTTGCAGTGTTACGCCCAGGCTTTCGATCTCCGTGTCGGTGAATGAACGAAGCCAATCGAGATCGTCCGGCGTGACTGTTTGGCCGACTGTTTGAAAACCAACGACACGATATTCTGGAAATACGAGGGATTTGAAACTTTCACGGCCGGGATTAACCCTTTTGAATATCGTCGAATACCGATAAGTAACTATACTGTTACTTTTGCCAGGAGAAATAAACACCAACGATTATTTTAGTTAGCTATAGTTACGTAACTATTGTTACGTAGTTATTTGTTACAACACTAGTAATATGCAACGTAAGTTGTAGTTATTATTACACACGCAGTATTTCTATATTACATGGATATTAATGCGTCAACTAATCCCCTAAGAGAACAGATAAATTAACTCTTTGGGGTTAGATGGGTTGAAAATTGTCCCACATTTTTTTTTTTTTTTTTTTTGACAGTTAATGCATGGTGGGATATTTTTTAATCTATTTTTTCTTTTTGGAAGAAAAGATGTGTTTCAATGAATTTCATTTAAAACGTTAGTTGCATGGCGTTATGGGATTATTTATGCCCCACTCTGCAACAAAGAATTTATTTAAATATTACTTTTATGTTTCAATTTAAGAAATATTTTATGTTTAATAATTGAAATAAACGTTTCTCCTATTTTTTTATACTAAAAAAAATTTTCTTTCTCTTTAAAAATTGCACGCCCCTGAAAGTGAACACGTTCGCAGTGAAAATTTTCTCGAGCTGCAAGAAACGACGGGTGATTTATTTCTAAACTAACTGCGATATCTAAATTTTTATTAGACGCACTTCTCGTCCGAGTGTCCAGAACATCACGTTTTTAATAGCTGTGCACAACGAATGCTATAGCATCCACGTCGATACACATCAAATTCATGTCATACGACGTATGGTTGCGTCGCCCCGACGAAATGACAAGCTATGACCATTCCGCGAACATATGTTAACGATAATACGAGAATGCTGCGAAACACGGGAATGTCTCGATTAAAGAAAAGAAAAAAAAAAAAAAAAAAGAAAAAAGGAAACTCGCAGTTGCTCGGGATCTATGCAATTTGCTGAACGCTACTTCGCACCCCCTATTCGCCACCCGCTCTGTGGCGATGGAGGCAGCAGCGGGAGGAGGAACTCTTTACACGCCCTCGAGTTTACAAAGCCGCCGCCGCTTTATCCCGTTACCGCGAAACTTCTCGAATTCCGTATTCACGGGCTCGCGCGCAGCCCTCGTGTCCATAACTTCCCCTCTCTCTCTCTCTCTCTCTCTCGAGTGGGTACGCGCCGACGGAGGGTTAAAAGAGCAGTTACAATCGGCGTTTCCCAGAGGGTGAACGCCGACGTCGAATAAATACCGGCAGGGCGTCGATAGGAGAAACTTGAATCCACCCCCTGGCGGGGAAGCCTCTTTCCACCCCTCGTCCTCGTTGTGGCACGTAGCTCTCGCCGACTCGCTGACTCTGCGTTCCCTTTGCTGGCTACGCTGGCCTTCCCGGCTCGCCTTCGAGACGATCGAGAGGACGATCGCGCGCGGCGCGAGCAACAACAGCGCGGGGTGCGCTAAATCGCGGATGCAAGAAACCGGGTCTAACAGGCTAGAACTACAAGACGAGCAGAGTGTAAAATATCGTGCTCGATCGAGGAGAAACGAGAGTGCACGGAAGACAGGGAGAAAGTTTATCGGACGAAATTGGAGAATGTGGGATTGTAATTGAACGACTGCACGCAGGATTGGCAATTACTGAATGGAAATTAAGTCTTAATTAATTAATAACAAAAGATACAGTTGTGGTTATGGATATTTGCTATATTGATGTAATTAATACAATAAGTAAAATAATGTTACTTATGAATATTAAATAAATAAATTAAGTTAATCATTTTAATTACAAATATTGAGTATCTTTTTATTGTGGATATTAATATGGGGACAAATAAAATTGGAAGAAATGATTTATTTAATTTATTTCGCAAGTGCGAGACTTCTTTTTAAAATGTATACGAATGGACCAATAATCTTATGGGATTTCGTGTCCCGTGCAGTAAAAAATCACTGGTTTTATAGCGCACTCTACGTTTAAACAAAGGTGAGTTAGAACATTACAAAGTAAAAGTACGATCGAAACGGTCAAATAGTGAATGAATCGTATAGGGGCTTCTTCTATTTAAAAGAGAAGAAATGTGGTCAAATATTTTGAGTAGAATAAGCCCTCACATGGTCAAATATTTTGAGTAGACTAAGCCTGTACATGGCCAGACACTTTGAGTAGAATTAAGCTCTTACACAGTCAGACACTTTCAGAAGAATATGCTCCTACGTAAATGTAAAGAAAATGACACCGCATTAACATAAGGTTAATTACAATGCACTGTTAAATTCGTTTTTTACCATTTACGTCGGTAAAGTTACATTGAAATACGAAGAAGTTCTCCTGTTTTATATTTATATCAGATCCTTTTGCGAAGGGATGTGAAAATTATCTTTTCTCTCTGTCTCTCCCTTTCTTTTTTTCATTAATTCAATCCACATTACTTACTTTTTTTGCATTAATTCAATCGGACAGCGTGAAATTAGGTTTCTGTTTTTGGAACGTGTAAAACGAAAAATTAAATTTGAAACGTAGAAACTGTTCACTTTCGCACAGTCGGGCAGCTGTTTCAGTCACTTTGAGAAAAATGAAACGCTGGTCTTTAAAATTTTAGGAAGTCGGTGGGGATGTATAATTTTCATACATTTATCATTTCATATATTAATATTTACCAAAACTTGGTAGATATTTATCTTCTTGTAAAAATCCAAAACTACTCACTATTTGAAATGGTAATTTTCTTTGATTTATTGATGAATTTAAGCACAATCTTTCCGCTATCAGAGTTTAAAAAAACTCTCCGATTTGAAGATCTTGAATTTTCAATTGTCAATTCATTTCAGAGAATTCCAAGAACCACTCATTATCGAAAATACTATAGTAATTTTCTTCAATAACCAATCTTCCTATTATCGAGATTTTTAATAATTTTCCAGTTTGGAGACAGCCAAGAACCACTCATTACTATTAAAGAAATTATTTAATTATTTAAAAATAACCAACCAATCTTCCCATTACCAAAATTTTTAATAACCCTCCAAATTGGTAACAATTAAGAACCAATCCATTATTGAAAATATTACAGCAATTCCCTTCAGTTTATTAATTATCTAAAAAATAACCAACCAATCTTTTTAACAATTCTCCAATTTTGAAACAACCAAGAACCACTCATTACCAAAGATATCACAACTTTCGTCAATCCGTTAGTTCAAAAAATAAACTAACCGACCCTCTTCACTGTGACAATTCCTGAAAAATCCTCCGAGATACACGGTACAATGTCGGCAGTACAATATCAAGTTAGAGAGCAAAGTGCACTCTCGAGTCAGCTATCAAAATCCAGCCATTGTACCAAGAAATTGGTACCGGTCGAAATGCGCTCGAGAACAGTGAAGATCCACTAGCAACGTAGCCGCGCGGAGTCGTAGATGGTCGTCGAGCGATTAGCAGTTCGGCATGCAGCTCGGTCCGCATACCAATGCAACGTGTTGCACACTCACTGCCTCTGGATACTCGATCCCGAACGCATTAAATCACCATAATGGAATCGGCTGGGAAAAGGAAGAGAGAGAGAGAGAGAGAGTTAGACACACAACAGCCAAGGTTCAAGTACGCGAGAGAACGAGGCAGTATGAAGATGTCGGCACTGCCGATTTCCCCGCAAAGGTACCGGGTCTTTGAGGAATTTGCTCGTCGTCTGAGGCGATGGGGGAGAAACATCTGGAAGGTGGATGAAAAGCGAGAGATTCCCTGGAAGGTGGAAGAAGGGACGAACGTGAGACGAAGCGACGGGAAGTAAATAAAGTATGAACTGGAGGAATCGGTTTCGGTTCGATTGAAGATTAATTTCTACGCAGGATTCTCTATCATATCCGTGTAAAAAAAAAAAAAAAAAGAAAGAAAAAACTTTTTATAATCAGAGATCAAACAATCGTAGTTATTTGCTTCAATTTAAAATCTGCAATAGTTAATACCTATGTAATTGTCACGTAGAAGTAACATTCAGTTTGCGATCGATCGAAACGAAAATGGGGCCAAAATGAGTCATTTTCAACGCCCGACGTTGCATCGTAGAGTTAAAGGAAAGAAAATTCACGAAAAAACACGTGTACTTAGGTAACGCGTTGCCGATTCGTCGCAAAACCGGCACCTTTCTCCAGAAAAATGGGGAAACGAATTCAATCGGCGGAGGTTCGTTTAGACACAAAACGAGTGACGGAGTTGCTGCGCGAACGGCTGAAGTTGAAACAAGCCGAGGCGAATTGATAGAGACGGATGTAACGATACGAGGGACAACTGGAGAAGCAGCCGGCAGCAGGGCA
The DNA here is from genome assembly GCF_011392965.1 of Frieseomelitta varia. Classification (NCBI taxonomy): domain Eukaryota; kingdom Metazoa; phylum Arthropoda; class Insecta; order Hymenoptera; family Apidae; genus Frieseomelitta; species Frieseomelitta varia. The sequence continues at coordinate 28,289 of NW_025110500.1, read as the reverse complement.
AACAGAAGAAGGATCTCTCCCCGTTCGATAGACACTCGTGGGATAAAAGTCAATAATGACGGAGGAACGAAAGCAATCATGAACAAACATGAACGACACGACGCTCAAAGAGAAAGGGGGGGATACGGCTTCTAACGAAAGGAACGACGAGAACAAGAGAGCCTGAGTTCTCGTATTAATTGCTCGTTAATTCTCCAACCCTTTCGTCTCGTTGTGAAACAGTGAAACAAACTAATTGTCGAACAACGAGACCTTCCAACCCCTTCCCCCCCCCCTTTCTCTCTCTTTCTCTGAAAATTATCACCCGAGGGGCGCGTCGAGTCGCGCTGGAATTACGGATTCTGGTTGCTTTCAGTTTCGTTCCATCTCGCGGGCTGGAGTCTGCGTCGCGGCGCATCCTCGTTGGATTAACGAGCTGTCTTCGAAAATTATTCAGTCACCTAGTCACCCCTCCTCAGAAAACATTGCGCTTCGCGGATGATTATCGCGCGAACGGTTAACTCCGCGGGACGTTGGTTCTCTTCTTACGTTAATTTTCAGGATAAATGTCGGTGGAATAATTCTCGTGGAACGAGGGGGAGCGTAGAACCCATAGTGTCTAGAGAATATTACGGAGAATTCGGATAATCATTTGAACAAATGTCTTCGAACTCGGAGGGAGTAGAGCAACTGGCGCGAGAAGTGGAAGTGGAAGTAGAAACTTCAAAACTTCGAACTGAACCGCGTATTCTTTGATATTGAATCGCGTCGTCGGATCGTCGCTCATATTATTCAATAAAGGGTGAAGAACTGGAACCGGACGGACTTCCTTCTTTTAATTTCCCGCGAGTCTGAAATTTTGAATTTCAATCTGAAGAGTGGCCAATTTTGAAGAGGAATTTTCGCGAAACTGTCGAATCAGATATTTCACAGATTTCCAAGTGAAATTAATACTGCGCGAGAGGTCGACGCGCTGTAGGCTCGTATAAAACATGCTACCCACCTATTACTGTCTCTTCGCGAGTCTAAATTAACCTCCCCCCCCGGATCGGAATTCATTTACCACCGTAATGCAATCGCGTCTCGCTTGTTCGAAATGAAATTTAAATACGGTCGGCCGATCTTATCGGCCCTCGTTATTGCGAATCTTGTCTCTGTTAATTTGCCAAGCGAAACCTCTTAAAAAATTACAGGCATTCGGGGAGTCGTCGCAGCAGCGGCCGAGGGATCCGAGGATTTCCGTCTAGACGGTTGCAATTTTAATGTGCTTTCCTTCTGACCAATTGCCGCGTAATTGAAGCCACCGGGGATTGGACGACGAACACCGATCGTCGATCCGACAGTTTTCCAGTCAATTATTCGCCAACCGGCGTCACCGGCTGGCTATAATCGGTTTACCGGGCTTGATCGTCAAAAGGTTCGATCAAAGGTTCTCCACCCCTCGTAAATCTTCGAGGTTTCTTTGATCCTATCAATAAAATAAAGGTGAACAAGACGGGATATACACCATAGGTTTCTAGACATCTGGCAAATTAGCGACGTAACGGTACAATTGTCTCTTAATAAAATTGGCAATCGGCCGAGATGTACGGTTTGTGGCCATATTAAGAAACAAGATTCTTAAAGCTTGACGATTAAATTATTATCAGGTTGCGTCGGTGAAATTGAAACTAGACGAGAGAGAGAGAGAGAGAAAAGAGTACAAGCTTTCATTCATCTCTAAAACAATACATTCATACGAATCCACAAAATTTCTGAATCTGAAAAATTGTGAACTTTGACCGTACATGGTGGTTCTAGGTGGTACAAATAATACAAAATAGCACATAAATAATGTAAAAAGATTTGAATCCTACAAGGGGAGTCCTGCAATTGAGAAATTAAAAAAAAAATTTGAAACTTTAGCAGAATTTTAGTCTGACGTGATACTAATAACGAAACAATTTGCTGAAAAACGGCCCTGGAGGTCGAAATATCCCTCTAAAAGAATCAATTCGGGAAAATTAAAAAAAAAGAAAAAATAGATTTTAAATGTATTCCCGTCTTGTGAGAAAATTGTACTCTTTTTGACTCGGTAAGAGTTATTTCACCAGCCATCACTCTTAAGAATGTGTCAATATCAAGATATTGATTTGAGGAACATCGAAGTGAACATTTTTTTCAAAACGAAACATCACACCAAAGGATTTCACTCTACATTTCCGGATTAATTCCAATTGTATAATACCATGAAAACCGGGATACTCTGTGCATCGCGCAGAGGATTCATCGGGGACGTTGTCTCGAGCTTAATTTCTTAATCAAATTGAGAATTGCCACAAGTAACGACGGATATTCCGCTTGAGGTAACAACGCGATCCCTTTAGAATTCGGACAGATTGTTCATCCTCTGTTAAGAATATTATATCCTCAGCGAAATTCTGCTGGAGTTTATAGAAAACCCGATAATCAATAAACTGAGCTTATCCTGTATAAATTAACAACTGTTAATACTTCCGTTCTCGTGATGCAAGGTACAAAATAATATCAACCCACGAAATGTTAACTATTTAGAACGATAAATTTTAACAATCACTTTAGATTTAATTATTGTATAAAATAATTATTATTGCAAAATAGAAACAAGACATGTAACGAGAATAAAGTAGTATTATAATATAACGTAATATAATGATATATTATATTAAAATATGAATATTATAATATTATACAATATATATAACGTAATATAATATTGTATAATATTATAATATTCATATTCATACAATATAATATAACGTAATATAATGATATATTATATTAAAATATGAATATTATAATATTACACAATAATATGAAATAAAATCAAGAAATATATAAAATACACTCGTTACGAAGTTGAACCCGCTTCTCTTTGCTTTAAAATAAAAATCTTCAGACGAAATTCACGCGATTTGAACCCCGAGGGGCTCAGCCTTGGCCCGATATCAAATTGAAACATTTCGAATTGATTTTATAGCTTTGGACCAATGTGACAATTAAATCAACAGCAGCGGGACGTATTATAACTCGCGAGTTTCGCTCGTCGCGATACGAATTGATTCGACCGGAATCGAAATATTATTAGCGCATATTATTAGAATCACTATTGCTAATTTAGAATTCATACGAACGAATTCCCGCCCTAGCTTTTCAATCTATATATTCTATATCAATCATATCGACAAGCTAATTTGCATTCGTTCGCATAACCGCGCCAACGCCAGTCCCGCGTCACATCGGGATTCATTTCCTTTTAATAATGAACGATTAAATACGCAAATAAATGAACACTATATCGCCACTGTATAATTACCCACCTCCTCCTCCTCGCGTTATACTGATGTATTGTTATTATACTGTGACGTAATGGTCGCGCGTCGACAAGTGTCCGACGCGGGAACGATCGAGCAAATGACAACTAAAATTCGTCGGCATCGTTCGTCCGCACCTGTGCGCGTTGCCCAGAAATTAAACAAACATCCAGTATCATCGCGATGAATGAAATTAGCCGAACTTCATCCTTTGAAAATTGTTTTCTCGATCGTTACTTCTCGAACGTTAGTTCGAGATGACTTGTAGCGCTATCACTCGAAAAACATTCCGTGAAAATTGCGCAGTTACGAAAGGAAGCTTGCCCGCCGAGATTTCATCCACTGCAATTTCGATCCACCGAAATACCTGCTTCCAGCGATAAACCGTCGTTTGTAACAACTGCAGTTGCAGCACGGCCAACCCGTGTTTACGCCGTTTATTTCACGACTTTCTTCCTCGATTGTTCGAGAGTCTATTTTTCCGATATTTTTCCTAACTTTCTCGTAACGTTTTCTGTCTTCAACGCTTCTCCCCAGGGATTCGCTCGAGTATTTGATTTCGGTAGTAATTATTATCAACCCGTACGCAGTTCGTTGAATTTTCTTTTTTCTAAGTTTCTGCGTTTCGCGAGACAGCAATACTTCTTCTTACCTTCTTTGCTCTTTTTGAATATTTTTCTCCTTGTATCTCATCAGACCGGTTATTTAAAAAGAACTGTGATAAGTGTAATAAGTAACTAAGTAGTGTAACTAAGTAATAAGTAACTAAGTAGTGTAACTAAGTAATAAGGAACTAAGTAGTGTAATTAATAAGTAACCAAGTAGTGTAACTAAGTAATAAGTAACTAAGTAATAATTAACTGAGTGTATTGCGTGATATGTAACAAACGATATATTCTATTAAAAAGGAGTCAAATATCCACACATGATTCAACATGATATATTGTACGTAACGCGTAATAACAGCGAATGCTTTGACACCAGAACTACCGAAACACAAAATTTCTATCAGAGACACTAAAACAAAACAAAAAAAAAAAAAAAAAACATTACAGTACAACGATACTCTCGTTTGTACATTCTGCGAAAGAAACCACCTAACTCTCTAAAAAAACACGCTTCGTACGTGTTTTACGTGCTGTTTTGCAAAATTTCACTGAACAGAAATCGCAAATAAATCGGTCACTCCAAGGCAGCTGTAACTTTCGGTTCAGTTCCAAACAACAACGTTAATCAACCGGAGAGAGAGAGAGAAAGAGAGAAAGAGTCGGACTCGCCGAAAGCTTGAATTTACTAAAAACTACAGCGAGAAACAAGCCGGAAAAAAGCAGCGCGTTGGCACCACCGAACGAAGGGAATAACACGTGGCCATCGGGAACGAGAGGAGGATAGTAATGTCGATACGAAAAGCGACACCGGCCGTTGCCGCGGCTCTTCCACTCGATAACGGGCCGCGCGTTTCGCCAGCCGGCGGCCGACAATTACCAAACTTTACTACTTAAAAGCAGGAGTCGCCCGGCCGCGGCGTTGACCCGCCATCATTAGCGCCACCGACACACGAGCGTAGAAACACGACGCGGTGCAGCGTATCGGCTGTGAATGGCCGTCATTGAACCGCTTCACGACGCAACACCGTCTAATGGCGGATAATGCATTAGGACGTACGTCCGCTCCGAGGAAGCTTTAAACCATAAACCCGCAAGCGTAACGAGAGTCCCGATAAACACGTCTAGACCGTCTATTTTTACGGATACCCCGGCGTCTTTATAGTTTCGTTCGGACTGCGGGATGGTTTTTATATAGATGGAACGAACGTGAGTTATTGGCAGAAGCAGGCAGTAAGAGTGGCAGCTCTCGGTCGTTTTTCATAGCAAGTCGTTTTAGAGTCTATTCGCCGGGATTTCGTTCGGTTCGCGCCGGATTTTTGGAATTCGTTCTCAATTAGGACGATCGGACTCGGTTAATTGTTTAACGAGATTGAACACGATACGAGCGGCTTGCGAAATGTTTATCGTGAAAAAATTTTCGTCCATCGTGATATGAAATATTACATTAACCAGTTTTGACTTCATTGATCAGGGATCTGTTGTATCAAAAAGTTTTCTGCATTATATACAACGTTTCATTAACCTGTTCACAAGTTATTATCATAGGTCACATTAACCACGGACCCGTTTATATTATAAATGTATCGGTATGCTTTTGTGTGCGTCTGTGTGTAAGAAACAAGAAGTAATAAATTATCTAGAGTTTAGAGTTTAAATCAAAATTATTACCATCGACGTGTTATCATTAATATTATTGTTATTATCATCGTTAACATTCTAGTGGAAACTATCTATACACGAACCTAACGTTTAACAAATTCAATTATTATTATTATTATCATCATCATCATTATTAATATTGATATTATAATTACAATTTTGATATTATATACTACAATTATAGAATTACTAATTATTAATTGGATTTTTAGGATTCGGTGTACGAGCTCTATGTTCACCGTGTAATTACCGCGACTCCTACAGACGATTAGTTAAAGTTTCCGGAAGATGATTAGCTGCTTGTCAGGTCTGCAATATCCCCACTTATTAAAACTCGAATTAGCATTCGGTTTTCAAGGCTCTGGTCTCGTTCGCGACCGGTTGGAGCATTTCCAAGAGAATCCTAAAACAGACAGTCCATTTTGTCCGAACGATATGCAAAGCAGCCGATCGTCGCCGTTTCCGTTTCCGTTCCCGATACGTCATACCGGGGCAAAAGAGAACGAGGCAGGCGGCGAGCGTATTTCGGAAACGTCCACCTCCATAAGTTATTCCGCCGGTCAACAATAAGATGCCTTTGCCAATTTACCGCGCGGCTCGCCGCGTTTATCGTGATAAGCACCGCGAATGGAATAGCGTTTCGATTATTCAAGAAGCCCAGCCACTTCAGCGATCCGGCTGATCGGGATTGAGATCGTGGCCGAACCACGCTAATTACTCCCCCGTGTCCATTCTACGGATTCTAGGCCGGATTATCGACGCGCCTGTTGCGACAGCGAACGCACAAACTCGACGTGTTTCCGTCATATTCCGTCGAGATCGATCTTCGCTGAAAATCGTAAACAATCGGCGCCGAGGCGTTTTAACTCTTTTAATTCAAATTTCATATTTCATTCTGCAGCATCTTAGAGATTCTAGCATATAATTATGCGAGATCTAATGAGGAATTGTTCTGTTAAAAATAGTTCCAACGGAGGATATATTCCAAAATATTCCAAGTTTTTCGTGAGTTTCAAAATCTTCAGAGTCATCTTTACCTATTTTTTTAATTGGCATCATATATTTTGGCATCATATATCCAAAGGATTTATTATTAAATTCCAAGTAAAAAAGTATCAAACCACATTTGTCCTAAACATAATGGCTGAAAAGATATCGCCCTGTGCAATATATATTTTCTACCATATATGGTATAAATTTTCAATATTTTTGATATCTCGAATTGATATTTTGAAATATGATGATCGTTTTTAGACTGATAGATAGGCGTTGGTTTTTAATTTGTTTCCGTGTAGGGATTTATTGCTTTAAATATAGTACGAATATATAGTAAAATTAGATATAAAATTGTACGAGACACATTTCATACGTAATATATAATAAAACTAATCGTCTTCTGTTCACCATTTTCATAAAAAAAAAAAAAAAAAAACATTTAGTAATCAGCGATTCCACGTGTGAAAAGTCTAATTTCCTTCGTTTATTCACATACTCGTGGATCCTTTCTCAAAAAAAAAAAAAAAAAACAAAAAAAAAACGCGTAAACAAATTCATTTCGCGCCCAGGAATGAAAATCGAGTGCCGATAACCGAGCCAAGTGCTGGAAACGTCGAAAGCACTTCTACGAGATTGCGTCGCCCGATCGAAGTCGATCTTTCTCGACACCCGCTAAAGTAAAGCCTCGTGTTTTCACAGGGGGTTTCAAACTCGAATCGCGACGAAGGGTTGAGAGATTGGTCGTAAACCCGGCGATTGCCGCTTGCCGGCGAAAATCGACTTAGAATGAGCGGAACACTGGTCGAGATCCTGAAACGCGCACGTGGGGATCTGTCGCGTTCGCTTGTCTGTCTCGCTCGTTTAACTTCCGTCGCGAGGCCTACTAACAAGTTCGTTAAGTGGGCTTTAACGAGCACGTCCCCTGTGGTGGCGAAATTCCGCCAGTTTCACACGTGCGAGCGTGGCTCGCCCTCTCCCTTTGTTTTGTCATCATCGGCCCTCGCGAATGGATGGCGGATAATTTTTCGCGGATGGATCTTCTTTGTCGGGACGCGGAGTTTTTAATGGGGATTTAAAGTCAGGCAGGTTGTTCCGCGATGTCGTTGGTCGCGCGAGCAGCCGCGTCTGACCATGAATGGAAACGACTACTTGAAAGCCTCGAGCTCTCGTTTCGAGCAGACTTCTTTTCTTCAGACTCGCGACTACTTTACGTTGTTCGGGACTGTTCGCCGCTGTTGTGTACCGGAATACACGTGTGTCTCGGCACGACAGGGGAAGAATCGTGGTGAAAGAACGACGCGATTAAGAAATCACGATTTTCCTCTTTGCAAGACAATTAATTAATTAAATTTTTACGTAACTTACATAATTCTTTACGTAAAAAATCACTTTCCTTTCGAAGAAAATCAGTGTCCCTCTTTCGTTGTAATTTATGCTCCTCTCGATGTTCCACTTGTTATAATTTTGTTACGAGATCAAAGTGCCAAGTTCTAATCCATAATCTTTGGAACGTGTACATTTACGGAACTCTACTGATAAAGAGTACAGCGATTGTTTTTGTGTGCTGTAAATTTTGTGAGGTGTGCTCATCATCGGCAAATGAGGAATTTCGAACGATGCTTAATGACAACTATCATAATTAGACTTCGTTTTTTAGAATTTAGTTTGATTAAGAACTGATTTAACGCACGTACGTATTTGACAAATTTTTACTATACTTGCGGATTATTTTCTCCTAGTATAGTTCGAAGGCAGTCAACTTCGTCAACTCCAAGCTCAAAATCAAAATCGTATGGGTAACTTTATTTTTAATTTATTACAGATTATTACACCATCACGCATCATGTTTGTCAATTACATTCATTATCCTTGACATCATCGTAGATCATCTCGCGTCATTTCTCAAACCTTCTCCGAAATTCTCTTTCATTCCACGCTCGACAAATTTCCGACCTCAACTATCTCGATAATCATTACTCTCCCTCTTCTAAACACATTTTTCCAAGTACAATCCTGCCTCCCTCGAATTCTCTCAAGCGGTAACAAGCACGAAAGACGCACGAGCCTCGAATTTTGTTTCATCACGGGCCACCTGATATCACGGCCGGTGTCGAGGGAACACGATACGACGTCCGATAGCATACGGAGTGTAACTACTTCGCGGAGGGACCTGTTTAAACTGCAACCACTTCGCGTCCTCCCATCGCTCCCATCGCGACTATTTTGCATGCAGCCCTGCCTCGAACCGCAACTAGTTCCCGCAACACTCTCCCTCCCTTCCTCTTACTCGAACGTTCAGAGAAATCCCCGCTCGCTTTGACGATCGCTGGCCATTCTGGCCACGGGGTTTGTACTCACCGCGGGGAACCGGCCGCCGCTGAAAGCCTAACTGGCCATCAACCGGCGTGCGCCAAGAATGTTGATCATATTAAAGGATTCGACCTGGTGGTTCGGAGATTCCGGCCATGGTGGATGATTCAGGGCGGCGAATCGATCGATAGAACGATGCATTAAGCGATGCAGGCCGGCGTTCCAGATTCAACCCGGGGCGTTTATCGGCGGCGAGGGCTCGCGAGGGCCAGCGGCCGACTTCCGGTGAGTGAGTCGAATTCCCGTCGGCTCGGCATCCCCGCGTGGCTCGTTGAAACGACCGACGTCCATCGGTATCGAAGTTTACCGTGTTTATCTGGTACATCGACGAGCTGGGGATTGCCGGTTCCGTCTAGATAGCGATATAATTTGACTCCCTGATATCTGACACTTTATATTCTTGTATCTTTTCCCTGTTCCCTGTTTTCCCTGAATTTTAAGATCGTTGCACTGGTGGTCTTTCATTTCGTGTCGTTTGGGGAATTTTTAGTCAATTGTTAAGTTTGAAAGAATGATTGATGAAGACCTCTTGCGCTGGAATGACGTTGCACGCACGTCGAGAATATTTCGCCCGAAATTGCAATATTCTCTTAGTTTTAAGTATATTTAACAACAGAATTACCAACTATCAATGCATAAAATTTCCATCAGAGACGTTAAAAATAAATGAAACAGAAAATCTTTATAGTACAACAGGATATATTTTGTGAAGGACCATTCAAGTCTCCAAAAATATACTGTTTTATATCTGTAAAATATTTAACAAAAATATTCAAATGGTCATTTTGACCATTTTGGTAGTTCTAGTGTTAAGTATAAACCCAGGCAAAACGAATAATAAATTTATTATTTCTTAGTAATTTCTATCCAGTGATGTACCATGATGAATTTAAAAGGAAGACGAGTTGTTGTATACGGTTTGGTCACTCGTTATGGTCCGTGAACCAGTTACTAGCGCAAGAGGTTATTCTTGTAATGGAAAGATTATCAATCTCTCGACTCGAATGCTTCGCTCATTCGTTCGTTTAAAGTAATATAAATATATACAAGGATTTCGTAACTTGTGGGACCCACTTCGGGAGCTGATTGTACGCCTAAAAATAATGAAAAAAAGTCATATAAATGTATGTCCTATCTGTTTTCGTTTATGAGATATAACGAATTTTATAAACAGAGCAAACTCTAGTAAGCTAGTTTTACCAAGGATGGTACATTCAATTTTCATAATAATCATAATTGGGATGAAGAAAACCCACGTGTTATTGTGCATTCAAGACATCAACATCAGTTTAGTTTAAACGCGTATGGGCAAGAATAATTGATAAATTTTTAATTGGATCTTTTTTTCTTGATGGGAAACTAACAGGCACAAAGTATGTTGATTTTTTGAGCACGCGTTTACACGAAATATTGGAGAGGAAGTTCCAGTCGATATTAGACTTCGTATGCGGTTTATGCATGATGGAGCTCCACCGCATTTTAGCCGAGTGGCTAGGCAATTTTTAAATCAACACGTTGCAAATAAATGGATTGGTCGTGGAGGTCCTATTGCATGGTTTGCTCGTTCCCCGGATTTGAATCCATTAAATTTTCACTTGTGGAGACATTTAAAATCTATTGTATACGCAACGTCGATTGAAAATGCTGAAATACTACGAAATAGAATAGAGCAAGGCTTCCGACAAATTCGAGAAACACCAGTAATGATAGAGAGAGTAACCAGATCAATGACAAGACGCGTGTAGGCATGTCTTCAAATGCAAGATGGCCATTTCAAGCATCTTTTGTAAAAATAATTAAAACAGAAAATTTATTATATTTCATAAACGAAGACAGATAGGACATATATTTATATGACTTTTTTTCGCTATTTTTAAGCGTACAATCCCGAAGTGGGTCCCACATGTTACGAAACACCCTGTATACCAACGATTCTTTGTGAAACGTTTCGAACGCTTGAATAACCAACGAAATAAATATTGCCAAGAGTCCATTTCACCACTGAAAAGGAACGTGCCAAAGCCAATCGTAATCGATTGTCCTCGATCCACTAGCAGTTGCAAAGTTAACCACGGATCTTCCCCTCTGTTTCTGTCTTTCCGTTGAAGTCTCAATTGAAAATAACTCTCTCCCTCGTTCGTTCGAGATCTCGTTAATTTATGGGATAGGAAACTATTAAAAGCCGCGATTACGATATATTGTACGACTTTTCGACGAGCATCAAAGTATCTTCAAATCGCGAGGATCCATCTCGAAAGGAAGATAAGCAACTTAACGATCCGCCGAGCTACCGGCTCATTAACCAGCGCGAGCCGATCGATGGCTTCTCGCGCCTCCGCTTGCGTAATCCACCGCGTATACCGCCGCGAAACGGCTGAAAAGATCCGGTGCTAAATCATCCGGGGCTAATTTCACCTAATCTTTATGCCGGGCCGTAAAATAACAATTCCGGGTAACTGGGTCGTTTCTACGGGGGCGAATTAATAACGCACCACCCATACTTCCCTGTTTCTTCTCTCTTGTTCAAGTTTGATCGTTTTCACGAGAGAGAGAGAAAAGGATCCTCAATGAGTCTGAGTTTTTCTATGCGCTTTCATCACTCGGTAAGACGGGTTGAAACGGAAGTAAGAAACTGTAGAATAGTGGAACAATATGAAATATAGACTATACATAAATATATAATATTCCTATATTTATACATATTCTATGATGTTTCTATATTTATATATATTCTACAATATTTCTATATTTATGTATATTTTATAATATTCCTATATTTATATATATTCTATATTTCTATATTTATGTATATTCTATATTTCTGTATTTATGTATATTCTATAATATTTCTGTATTTATATATATTCTGTAATATTTCTATATTTCTATATATTCTATAATATTTCTATATATATATATATATATATATATATATATATATATATATATATATTCTATAATAATATATTTATGTAATAAAGAATATATATAAATATAGAAATATTATAGAGTAATAAATATATATTATATATAGAAATATTATAGAATATATATATATATATATAGGAATATAGAAATACAGTATACAGTATAATTGCAGATTCATTCATTTCTGCGTATCTAAATTTTCTATAAAAGTATCGGCAACAACGAATTTTTATTGATACCATTCTCAAGGAAGATAGACACTGACCGAAAACTAGAGATTTCGTAGTACGATCCAACGCTAACTCTGTCAAGCTAATAATATTTGTAATAACGTAGACGGATGAGTAGAAGCCGATCGAGAATTGGTGGTTTCGCGAAATTAACATCGAGTATTAATCCTCTCCCGAATTAAAATTACTCGCCAATGACCAAGAATATATTCACTCTATCCGCTATTTATGAAAATGTTTCTCTATTGTTTCTAAAATTTCCAGCTCGAAGATCAACCGCGACGATCGCTCTTAACGAAAATTCGGAGAGATTCCCGGGGAGGTATCTTCGGTTAGCTAGAGGTAAAACACACGCGACAAACTCGGTGATACGCGGGACTGGATTTATGGCCGGCCGCGATTTAATAATTAGGCCGTACGTATGCGAGAACACGGCCGTACGCCACATACGGATTCGAACGTACATACGTGTAACGCTTGAAAGTGCGATACCCTTAACCCGGCCAAGTACGGGTTACCTGTTCCTGTAATCCCAACGGCGATACATCACCGGGCGGAGCTTAGATTCTGGCTGTATGCGATGCACAGACATTTTTCCTTTTTTTTTTTTTAAACAAACTTCAATTCTTCCAACGAAAGTCTAACTTTAAATTAATTTTTAAGAGAGTAACAGTCACATTTGTCAGTTGACGCAAGAATGAATGAATATGCAATAATATTCTATACTTTGTACTATATTTCTATGTTCCTATATTTATAAATATTCTATATATAATATATATTTATTATTCTATAATATTTCTATATTTATATATATTCATTACATAAAGAATATATATAAATATAGAAATGTTATAGAATATATATAAATATAGAAATATTGTAGAATATACACAAATACAGAAATATAGAAATATATAATATATATATAAATATAGAAATATTATAGAATATACATAAATACAGAAATATAGAAATATAGAATATATATAAATATAGAAATATTGTAGAATATATATATAAATATATAGAAATATTGTAGAATATATATAAATATAGAAACATCATAGAATATATATAAATATAGGAATATTATATATCTCTATATATTCTATATTTCATATTGCAAAGATTAAGGAAGATTTTAAATATGGAAATATAGAATATTATAGAATATACATAAATGCAGAAATATGGAATATACATAAATATCGAAATATAGAATATATATAAATATAGAAATATTATAGAATATACATAAATACAGAAATATAGAATATATATAAATATAGAAATATTGTAGAATATATATATAAATATAGAAATATTGTAGAATATATATAAATATAGAAACATCATAGAATATATATAAATATATGAATATTATATATCTCTATATATTCTATATTTCATATTGCAAAGATTAAGGAAGATTTTCTATTAATTAATGTCGATTTTTTTCAGTTTAGTAAACATCGCCAGCTAGTGACAATAATTTAAATGAAATAAAATTTTGCACAGTTATCAAAACACGACATTACGTTATGGACGTTTGATCTGAGAAACAATATTAGCGCGTTATATGGAGAATCATAGACATGGAATATTATTATAGAATAACGTCTTGAAATATCAAGACACACACTGTATACCCTCTACCTACTCACCCAAGTGGTTAAGAAAATCAACCTTCACGGGAAATCATGTTTCTATCGTGAGAGCTCTCGTTTACTTAAAAATTTCGTTGACGTTATTGACATCGTCGGCTCGAGAAAAAGTTAAACTTGAAGAACGAAGCTCTTCAGAATTCTGAATTTTTAAACGCCGGAGAACGGGAGGAAGAAAAATGTATAACAGCAACATTGGAGAGAAATTGGTCAAGTTTTGAGAAGAAACATCAACTTCCCACACTTTATTACACGATTAAATCTCCTATTTGCGAATTTTCTGCGAGTTAAAAAAAGGCACGCGAGAACATCCTCTCGTATGCCTCTTAATTTTTAATTCTACCTGTCTGCCTTCTTACACCGGCTAATTTCTCGAAAACGTCCAAGCGTTTTCGAGCTTCTAAACGAAATTCGTTCGTCAAACGTTGAAACATGGCGAAGCGAAGTGCCTCGAAAGATCCTCGAGTAGGTAAACGTCTTTTTACCTTTTTCTCTCTCTCTTTCTCTTTCTTTCTTTCTCGTTTTCTTCGATGAATCGATTTAACTTGGACGAATTTCGCGATACTTTCGATCCAGATTTATCGTCCCGGCGCGATTCACGATAATATAAATGTAAAGCGGATGGAAGATTATCGAACAAGAGCGGCAAGAGAGAGAGAGAGAGAGAGAGAGAAACGGCGTTAGAAATTTCTACCGAAATCCCCAGATAACCCAGTTCTCTGGCTCACGTGGACTTTTCCTATTTCCCCATATACCTCCCATACATCTTCGTATTTCGTGGAAACAGGTTGCTCCACGTTGCGCGTAAACGCGCGATTATCGATTTTACCGAACTCTCAAACGGACAGGCGATTGACAGCTACTTTAAATTACCTCGTTGTAAAATCAATCTGACTAATTGTGGAGCATGTACGGATCGTATGGAGGTAGCTTGAAATCAAGTTTATGCTACGGACTTTAAATTAAATTAAATTTAGTGTCTTGAAAAATTGAAAGAAGTGGCTACGGATATGGACTTGGATGATTTAGCTAATGAATCGCGATACATTAACTATTATAATTAACATTATAAGCGTACGTTTAACCACTTGAGAGTATTGGAGATATTTAACGAAGAACCTATCGGAAAAAAGATACGAGTCGTTGAAAATAGTTTCTACTTCTCACAGAGAGACATTATTTTTAATTTAATACGCTGGTTCTCAATGTTATCAGAATCGTCTTTTCATTTTCGTTCGTTTCGTTAGCTGCTCTTTAAAATTATCCTACAAAATTCGATATTTCATGTAATCCGTATCTATTTCATATTACACACATTCAAATATTCCATATTTCAACTTTTATCCCACAATAATCAAGTCATACATCCCACATTCCATATCTCGTATCGTATATTTCATATCCGTTATACTATCATTCCTATGCAATGTTTCACATCCTACATTTTATATTCCACATTTCACATGTTATATCCCATATCTCGTATCCACTTACTCGCGTCCGAAATTCTCCATCCTACATTCTGTATAAATCCAGTCTTTCCAATTATTATTAACCTACACTACTTGCAGACCTATCTGATGACGTTGACCCATGTTACTTGTTCGTGACGAACCTTACGCTGACCTACACTACTGCAAGCAGTAGCAGGAAAGATGTTATGGAAACGGGCTTATGTTATTGGAAACGCGAACTTTGATCAAACAATTAAACAATTTCATTGCTCTATCAATGCATTTCTTGCTTTCAATTTCC
This sequence comes from Frieseomelitta varia, assembly GCF_011392965.1. Taxonomy (NCBI): domain Eukaryota; kingdom Metazoa; phylum Arthropoda; class Insecta; order Hymenoptera; family Apidae; genus Frieseomelitta; species Frieseomelitta varia. The sequence goes on along the minus strand of NW_025110500.1, from coordinate 12,765 downwards.
TTGATGGGCGAAAGAGTAGAAGTCACAATTATATTATAAGTTTGGATGATTATATTATTATATTAATATAATTATATTATAAGTTTGATAATTGATAATTATATTATTATATTATATTATTATATTATAAGTTTGATAATTAAAATTGGATGTTCATCTCTTGGTTCGTAAAAGTTGGACAACGCATAATCGATTCAGAAAAAGTCACCCGTACACCTGGCGAAGGATTGTGAACGTTCCCGACTCTCGTAATTTCGGAAAAAGAAAATCGTCGAACAAATTTTAAGGAATCGTTCTGAAGAGGAGACTTCAATTCTCGAAACTGATGGTAGATTTAACTAATTGAACGTTCTTCAAAGCGCCCAACGCGACGAAAGTAGAGGCGTTGATGCTTCGAAGAAACGAGCTGAGTTACATTGTCCTATGATTTCTTCGTCGAATTTTCATCGAATCTGACGATACTACGCTGGACGAAAAACCTATCAAACCGCTGCAACTCGTGTCCCCGTTCTATCTCATTCTTTTTTTCCTTTTCCCTTTTCGAAAACGATGACCTATATTATTTTTTTCACCGGGATTCGAGCTTTGTACCATTTCTACCCGTTGCATTCGAAGATTTATTGCATCGAGGTTTCGTGTTTTTATTCGTTGCAAACTACGTGTCCAGTGTATTCTATAATATGAATGCTGCAAACGCGTTTAGAAACATTTATTGCATTCGTCGAACGACAGGGAACGTTGTAATAGCCCGATTATCGACGTTCGAACGGAATCCAGCTAAGGTCAAAGATCGCGTAGGGATTCTTGTTGAATTTCGCCTGACGAACGACCATTTTTTTGCGCGAACGCTCGGTTTAATAATTAACGCGTCTCGCTTGTTTAGCGGATGGAATGACGAAGCGGAGCTTGTATTTAACAACAAATATATTATTTCAACGACAAATAACTTGGCAGGCCCCCGTTGGCCGCTGCGTTTGTAATTTATATCGCGAACAGGCGATGGTGTGATCGATGCCGCATTATTTATAGTCGGAGACGTGTCGCGTATGTTTACCGCGACCGCGCCAGAGAACCGTGAAATCCTACGTATCACGTGAAAACCTAACAAACATCGTTAAGCAAACAAACGTAGGGAAAGAATGGATTTTCCAAACGCGTTCGAGTGACATCAATTATCACTTCGTCCGCCGGGGTGTTTCAAGCAGTCGACTTTCAAGAACGACTTCTCCTCTCTCTCGTCGTTGAAAGGCGAGCGCGATTAAGGAAACTTTTAAATTCGAATCAGAGTTTTCTTTCTCCCGTTTCTTCTTCTTCCTCTTTTTTTTTTTCCTTTTTGCTTCGAACAGCACGCGTTCACCGACGCTTTTTAAGCAGGGCTTTTTAAGCTTTAGTTGCAGGGCCGTTTCATTTCGATCTCGATCTCTCCCCCTATTTATATATATATATATATATATCTGTCGGATACTACACTAGGCGGAACATTTTCCACTCTCCTTCGCACTTTACGACACTGAAGTCCCTTTTTGGCTCCGTTGCACCTTTTCCCTGCCACCCCCTTCAACCCTTGTTTTCAGCTTTTTGTTCCTCCCTTTGAAACTTTTTACAGAAACTCGCGCCGCTCGACACACCTTTTCGCTCCTTTCTTTCGTCGTTTCTGCTGAACACTCCATCCCATCCCTCCACCGCATCGCGATCCTCTCCAACGACTCGCGCAACGTTTCTTTCGATGACCTAAAATCTCGCCGCGTGTCCCCGTTGCTCGTGCAATTCGTGCACGTGTCGCTTGGCTTTGGGACGAGGCTCTCAAAGAATCGAGCGAGCAAGGAACGAGGCTGCGGACGCCAGCTTTTTCGAAAATTGTCGAGCGCGTTTCTTTCCTCCTCCTCCTCTCCTCTTTCTTTCTTTCGTTTCTCTTTTTCTTCTTCTTCTTCTTCTTCTTCTTCTTCTTCTTCTTCTCTTTGCTTTCTTTTAAATTCCATCGCCATTGTACGGAGTGTCTTTAGAAAACGCGGTACAACGCAGGAGACCTCGGCAAGAGGGAGAGAAAAATTCTGCATGAGAGAGAATCAGCCAGAGAGGCCGAACAATAACGGGGCGTCTTTTCATCATTTGGAAACTTCGTTTTCGAGGAAATTGAATTTGAGAATTCTTCGAGTAAACTTGCTCGCGAGTGATTCTGCGGACCCGGAGAGGAGGGAATAATCGCTCCGAGGGCATTCCAACAGTGTGCAGCGTCACGTGAAAAAATGTAGAATCCAATTTCTCTCTCTTCTTTTTCATTTTTTTCGTAAGACACTTGGCTTTTGAGGAAATTCGACTTGAGTATCCTTTTGTAAATGTACATATTTCGGAAAAAATAGAGCCTTCGCAGAATATTGTTTCACGTATCAGAAACGTATATATCGTTTTATATTATTTGCAATTTTATGTATCAAGGCTAGACTAATAACGTACAAATTCCGTGCGAAGATTTTCTGTTACTTTAATTAGAACTGTGTAATTTTATATACCACGATTGATGAACGTGTGACAAATTCTAATTGCGAAGATTTTATATATTTTTAATTTTGCAAATTATGTAATTTTACGTAGCCAAGCCTAATCAGTCAAGTGATAGTGTACGAATTCTATGTGAGGATTTTGTATATTTCAATTCTGCAAATTCTATGTACCAAGACCAGTTTTAATCCATAATGTAGAAATCCTACGTGGTTCTTGAAGGAAATTTTATTCCACACTTTTCACACAAATGTCGTTCAGTTCGAAATTTGCCAAATTCGCAAATCGAATCTCAATCAAAAAGCAGAAGATTCTACGTAGAACACTGTTCTCTGATCGTTGATCACGATACGTTAGAAACGTAGAGTAACTTAGAAGTTAAAAGACTCCTGTTATTTAGATCCTTAAAGCGTGGAAAATAGGGCATTATTCTTCTTTTAAATATATACTCGTTACATTGACGCCAGATTCGCGAACAGTCGCTTCTCTTCTCTTGCGGGGCTTCATTCACTTCGCGCCGAAGTTAGAAAAATATGGAAACTACGGAAAGTAGAAAAATCAGAGTGCCTCTCGACGTATTCCAGCGGACTCTAAGATCGTCGTATCTAAAGTCAGACGAATATTGAAATTACGAAAGCGCAGGAAGTCGAACCGGGTATCGTGCATTCCCGATGTACTCTTGTTATATTGGAATCAGAAATGCATCGGGTTCCAACTATCTTGAAACTTTATTGGGATTACGGGCGGAGGGTAGAAAAATATCCAGATCTACTAAAATACGAAGAAAGTGGGACGCGATCCCTCCCTGTCGATAAATTCCCATTTACATTGAAAGTTCTCGTTTTATTTTCTCCGCTTTTTTTTCCCTCCCTTCGAAGTGTTATCAACGCTGTAAAGTCGAGAAATATATATCGAGATCACCGGCGAAACAGACGAATCGGAATATTTACATTACGGTTCAAATTCAAACACATTTTACATATTCAAATCCTGTGCAAGTTTCGGGAGCGTCGAGTTCGAAGTTCATAATCTACGGAAATATTTTTGGGGGAAGTTACAGTTTCAAAAATTGAAGAGTGCAAAGACAAAGTGAAAAGTTCATAAAAGATATCCACGCTCTTGTATGAAGTAGATATTATTTGAATTTTATGTTTGATTTGATTCGTCTTTGACATTTCTCTTCTAAGTGAATCGCGCCAGTCATTAAAAGTGTACAGCAATTTCTATAATAATAAGGATAATTGTACAAAAATTACATAACCATTGATCTATGTCGATCAGACTACCGAATTTTTCTAAACTACAAATTTATATTTCTGAGAATGTAATTCAGTAGGAAATTGTTTCAATTGTACCGAATGTTACAGAAAGCATTGTGCACTTTGAATATTTTATATAGTTTCTCTGTAAATGTATAAAAGTCCGTAATCTACAATTTTTTGTCAATAAATCGTTGGAAAATTCCAAACGAAAATACTCTCAAGATTTTCACGACAATATTTTACCAGTCTACAAATAAATAAAAATATTTATTGAAATAACAAAATCCCACGAAGCCTACGTTACATCATAAAATTTACACAATAGTTTCTCGTTACGAGATATGAAATATCTCTTGCTCCAAATATTCCCTTCAGAATCGCACCCACAATCTGCCAATAATGAAAAAAAGAAAAAGAGAAAGACAAGAAAAAAAAAAAAAAGAAACGAAGGAACTGTTCATCGGATCGATATTAACTTTCGGATATTCCGACGTCCGGAGAAGCGGAAGACAGCGAGCGTAACGGGCGCGTTTCCATTATTTACCGAAGGAAGGATTATCGTTCTGACATGCAGATCGTTCGGGCGAGATCGCGCGGTCCACGCAGCCCCGGCTGCTAGATAATTTATCGCTGATGGGGGCAAGGGTACGTGTGTGTTGCGCGCGTTGTCCGGCCCGATACGACGTGAACCTGAAAACACGCGGGCAATGTCGCTCGTCGTGATTTATTAAGAACCGCCGGCGTCTGTCCGATTTATCGAAGAACCTCGCGGCGATCCCTCTTTCACCCTCTCCCGTTCCAACGGAGCGAGAGACGAGAAGAAACGCTCCCTCCGCGAGAAGGAACTAATGACGTCGTTTCGTCTGCGTGACGAGTCGTGCAATCGCTGCGGGAAATTGGAGGAAGCGAAAGAATATGTTCTTTTCTCCTGCTTCGCAAGAATCGACGATTTTTTGTCTCGTTTTATTTGTCTCGTTGTAATTTACTACTGAGATTATACAGACAGACAATTCTTCGTGCCTTTCCCCTTTTATTTTTATTTTATTTTATTTTATTTTTTTTGTAGTCGAAGTTAGAAAAAGAAAAAGTTAGCTTCAATTATACTTACACTGAATGCAGAAGTTCATAAAAATAGCAAATAACACAGGTATTACAACAAAAATTCGTCTTTAAAAGGGTCAATTCGCCTAAAAAGTAACAATATTCAAACCTAGTCAAACCTGAGTTATTACTTTACACTCCAAGAGAACTAAACTGTCTCCTTCAATCATTATAATAAAAATTCGTCTTTGAAAGGTTTAATTCATCTCGATAGTAACAATATTCAAACCTAGTCAAACCTAATCAAACTGAGTTATTACTTTACACTCCAAGAGAATTAAACTGTCTTCTCCAATCACTACAACAAAAATTCGTCTTTGAAAGACTTAATTCACCTAGATAGTAACAATATTCAAACTTAGTTAAACCTAATCAAACCAAGTTATTACTTTACACGCCAAGAGAATTAAACTATCTCCTCTAATCACTACAATAAAAAATCCCTCGAAAGGTTTAATTCAGCTAGATAGTAACAATATTCAAACCTAGTCAAACCTAATCAAACTGAGTTACTACTTTACACTCCAAGAAAACTAAACTGTCTCCTTCAATCATTACAATAAAAAATTCGTCTTTGAAAGATTTAATTCACCTAGATGATAACAATATTCAAACCTAGTCGAACCTAATCAAACCGAGTTATTACTTTACACTCCAAGAGAACTAAACTGTCCGCTCTAATCATACGTATCGATTTTTCGAATCCCAAGCGTTTCGATCTTCAAAACCAAAGGAAATCCCTTGCCATTTCACTTAACTTTCGTTTAACTCCCTTATAAAGTACCAATTTTCTTGCTGTTCCCGAAACGATCGCATCAAACCTAGCCAAACCAATTATTATTTTACGCTCGCATAATCCCGCGCGTCTTTAAAATCAATCCCCATGAAAACGAAATCCCACGCGTTTCACAACCCAAAGCTTTAAATTCTCCCCGGTGGGGCAACAATTTCTTCGAAACAATCGCGTCAAACCTATTTTATACTCCTCTCTATGATTCTAATCGTCTCTCAGGCGTCTCTCGATCTTTCAAAATCAATCGCCCGTAAAAAACGAAGTCACACAGTCTGGCGAAGCAGCAATTTTCCCGCCATTCTCGAAACGACCGACGTCAAACCCCGCTCGACCAATTACTCCTACGCCCTCGGGAGGGAACTGAGCTAAACCCTCGTAGAATAATAAAGCGTAGCTGCGGAGTCTGCCATAATCTCATCGCGCGGCGATCTTCGAGTCCCGAGCGAACACGTCACGATGTCTCGAAGGAACATGCGGCCGTTCTTCGGCCATCGTTTCGACGATTGAAAGCGGAAGTTCTACGCTCGTGATCGAGGGGAACCGAGGTTAGGATCTCGCGATAATCCCGCGCTCGGTTATCAATGGGAACGGCATTACGCGCTACTTTATTACGAGTCAGGGGCTAATTAAACGGCTCGAGACCCTCGAACGAAACTATCCTATCCTTCGGTGAGAGATCAGCCCTTCCTCTATCCTCGAAGATACTTTGGAAAAATATGCGGTGGAAGCTCCTCGCCCGCTTTATCACCGGCTCGGATTAATTAAAATACTCTTAAACGGAGTATCGTTAATTTCCAGCCGGTAATTTAACAGCTGCCCCGGCACGTGGCTCTCGGATTTAATCTAACGGCGAATGGAGAGTTGTGGGCAAACGACTATACCACGTCCAAGCGCACCTTGGCCATCTTCGTCGACTGTGGTTCCATTTCTTTTCTCTTACGTATCTCGGATATCTCGTATCACTTTCAGACGTAAAAGAATTTTGTTAACACGTGTGTAGGAAAAGTTATAGTGCTACAGGCTTCTTTTTTCCCACCTGAAGTTCTTTCGCATTTCCGAAATATTCGAGGTGTTGATTTTTGATTGAAACATACTGTATCCATATATCTTTCACGGGAAATAATTGACAATAATAGAGTTACTCCAGTCTTTTTAATTACGTGGAGAATGGTCCAATGAAAAACAGCATCTCATTCTTTCAGACGTGAAAGGACTTTTTGTATAGAAATTTTTTTATTTATTCTTTCGTATTTCGGAAAATGACGGGAATATTCAAGGATAAACATCCTGCATGGGTATACGTGGTATTTGTAGTGATATTTTTCATAGAAAATAATTAATAATGGATGGAAATGTAATGTGTGATTTTGAAGCAGAAACACAGCGTGGAGTCCGGCGTCACAATGAGAACAGTTAGTTAAATAGTGTTATGTAAAGCAGGAGATGGTCACCATTTCGTTTATACGCTCCCGTGGGAAAATTCCCAGAGCAACTACGTTTGTTTCGAAACTGGAGAAATTCGATAATATACCTTGTACAACAAATAATCTGCCAGTTATAATTATAAAATATACACACGCAATTGAAGAAGTAAAATATAAATTCGAAATAAAAAAAAATGTTCCAAGACTTTCGAGCGAGAGTATGTAATTTTAAAATGTAGTACTGTGTTCTACTTAATTAATCCTCAAGACAGAGTCACCTGACTCATATGTACCTTCCCTCAGATATCTTAGGACAACTACTATACTTGTATAACAAAAATAGTACAACAAGTGATAAAATAAATAATGTGTAATAAAATAAGTAATAAAATAAATAAAGTGATAAATACACGATGATAAAAGTATAAATTATATACACAATATAAATTGTGATAAATGATAAAAGTACAAATTATAAAAGTATAAATTACATACACGATATAAATTTAGAATAAATACGGTAAATGCAATAAGTATAAAACATTCTTTATACAATAAAGACTTCGTTAATGTATTAATATATTATTATATTATCGTGCATATATTTTAATATTATTATTATTAATAAGTACCAAATATTTAAAATAAAAGTGTCCTAAGATCTTTGAGCGGGACAACTTCCTTTACAATAGTCGATATTTTCTATTTAAAAAAAATTTCTCCGAAGGATACAAATACCAAGTACACCCGGTATGCTTCTCTGAGGATTGAAAACCATCTAACCAAATAACTTTCGAACCAGAAAATGATTAATAAGACACGTCTCTCATAATCGATCACTTTGAAACACAGTTTGGAAATATCTCCATGTCGAAGAGTCACCCCTTCTGTACATAAAAAACGCCCGTCAAAATCGTTTCTTCTAACGGAGAAACTTGCGACGTTTCTTCCACGGTTCGCAGAGAAAAAGAAAAAGGTGTGTCGTGTCGCGATAAATTCATCGAGTTCGCATACTGAATTTGTCTGCACGAGCGCGCTCGCAGGGGGTGAGTTTCGCGGATGCAGAGGACGCTGGAATTTCGGTCCCTTCTGATCTTGTATATACGCAGTAAAAAAACTTAAACTCGACGAAGACGCAACGCGTTGACACGGGGGGACCATGGTTCCCCGAATGGTAATCCGGCCGGGAGATGGACGATAACGTGGCCCTCACCCTGTCCCCTCCATTTCTGGATCGGATTCACGGGATTTTATTCCACGACGAGTTTAAGGGCTACTTATCCGCTCGATCCAGTTTCCTCTCCCTCCCTCTCTCTCTCTCTCTCTCTCTCTCTCGCTCTCTCGTCCGTCCTTTCTGTTTGGGGCAGCGAGTGCGCCGAGACTTGCGAGATTACGATTCTCTCTCCTCCTTTCTTTGTTTTTGGCGAACCAGCAGAATGCCAAGGAAAACGATTTCTACGGGGGTTACAGGGGGTGGATTGTTCGTGGCCTCTCGGGGATCTCTGCTCGTCGCGAAATTCTGGATGATGCGGACGGTCGACGACGTTTTGATACTTTGTTGATACTTTGTTCTCGGTCGTTCACTGACGACGCAGAATTGTCAAGATAATTGGCGAAGGGTTCGTTTCGAAGAAATGTTCCTTTCGGAAATAGGCAATGAATATAAATAATACGTATAAATATAAATAATGCAACTTAATATTTAATATTATTTATGTTATAATATTTAATATTGCATGCATTTTTATTATAAATATATTATTATATTATAATTAATATATTACATTTTTATTATAATATTTAATATCTAATATTATTTAATACTCGCACCTCTAGTAATTATGTACAATACATAATTATTAGAGGTGTGCGAGAATCCGAAATAATAAAATTCGTATTCTCGAATTTATCGGGATTCTCGAAAGAGCTGGAATTCTCGAAAGAGGGATTCGGGAAAGGATTGATAACAAGAATAAATAATTCGTTAAAGCCCACGCCTTCAATTATATCGAAAGTTCGTAGATTTAGAAGCATCATTCGAGCAATTGCTTTTGTTATATCTTTTGGTTTAACAATCTTTCGCGTATCATTTTGTACATGCGACAAATTTCGCGAATTTCATTTACCTCGGTCATTAACAATTCCGGCGTTAATTTAATGAAAAGACAATTTCGACGTGGACTCAACTGATGATGGTGGATGGTCCAACACAGCGATCCACGGGATAATGGTAATTTCTATAAAATATTGAACAAGAGCAACGAACACGTCTCTCTTATAGTATCGAAATATACACGTGAAACATACGTACGAATTTTATACCTCCTTTTGTCCAATTGTAAAAAAAAAAAAAAAAAAAAAAAAATGCGATTCATCACATTTCCCATATTGGCGGCACATTCACGTTGCTTCGGATTTTAACAACGGTAGTTGCATATTTTAATTAAAATGCTGGAACAATCGAACATCGCCAGACACGGGGATTTCAGGGATCTGTTAAATACGAATGCGTATCTCGCACTGAATTCTTCATTCTCTGTTCCGAGAATTTCCAATGGAATATATATACCGGCCGGCCATTATTCCCAAGTTCCCTGTTGTATAATTGGAGAATACGAATGTCGGAGCGATGATTCGATAGGATCAATTTTCCGCGTTATTATGAGGGATTGTTTTCCATATTACAATTTCGAATATTGCGAGAGCCGGGTCCGGAATAGACGTTACATGGCGCTGGTTAATGTTGAGCACGGGCGCGCTTTAATGCTAGATTGAACTGTTATGAAACCGTGAATTGCGGAATCGCCCGCTAAAGACTGGCCATAAATAATGCAATCGGCCGCCATTATCGATTAAATAGGACGCTTTGATAAAACGATACCCGATATTACTTTGCTAACCATTCCACCGGTGAAATATTCAACGAGAATTTGCTATTCAAACAGCCACGTAAATTCCATCCCTCGTGACTCGAGTAAAAATCTTACAAAATCCACGATTCTTTCCTCCCTTTCCTTTTTCGAGAGGAGAACAAAATGATGAATCTCCTCTCCGCGCAAAGATTTCCAACGTTCGAAATCCACGAAAATGTTTCCATTTTCGAGCGAAATTCTATTTCGCCAAGGACCTTCCGTTTCTCCCCGAAATCCTCGAATACGATACTTTTTGTCGATTCTGTGGGAACTTAAGGCGCGATGATTTCAAACGGTCGACTCGTAGAAATCGTTCAACCTGGGAATTTCAAGGGAAGAGTAGTCGCAATCTCTTTCTGCGAAAATTCCGCCGGGGAATCTAGAAATTCATCTAGCAACTATGGCGATGTTGCAGGAACTTAGGGTGTGAAAATTTCACGCGATATTTCGGAGAAAATCTAGAAATCTGCTGGCACGGTTCGCTGGCGCATTTATGGTACTCTTTACCACTTGGTCGCTGTAAAAATTTACAACGTGAAGATTTTCAACAATTGATTTGCAATTGAAAATTTTTTCATTTGACAATCTTAGACAATTGCAGTCGCGATTATCCTGGAAAAGCTAGAAATTTATTAATTTCCTTCGTCGGCGGAGTTATGGTACTCTCTACTACTTCGTGCTGTAAAAATTAACAGTGAGATGATTTTAGACATCTGATTTCGAAAACTTTTTGATCTGAAAATTATAGACAATTCTAAAACTAGAAATTTCAATAATTTTCTTCGCATTGGCGGAGTTATGATTCTCTCTACTACTCCGTGTTCTGAGAACTTGCGATACGAAAGTTTCAGACAGCTGGCTTGCAACAGAAAATTCTTGAAAATTCCAAGCGATAGCATTCGCTATTTTCCTAGAAAATTTGCCAGGGCTTGTGGTACTGTTTGATCACTCGTACGCCAAGCCGTGCGTTTATTCAGCCTCGCGTGTATCATGCCTCGCGATATTTAACATTTCAGTGTTTAAATATTTGCTGTTATGTTGCAAGTTATTTTAGTCCACCGGTGCGCGAGCGACGTGGAATTCTGGCGCTGAAAAAAAAGTTGAAATCATCGTGTGCGTCGTGCGACAAGACTAATTGAAGTGCGATCACGCAGCCGAAAATTTCGAGAAAACGATTAAACAATCGTTTCATCTAGCGCACTGTGCTTCAGATGTTACGTGTGTACATCTTGTGCATGTTTCTACGAAATTTTCATGCAGCTGAGACAATGCCCGAGATCGCGCGGGGAAACGCCGCGGATAAACGAGGGAAAAACTACAACACGAAGAAACTCGGTCAAGCTGCTGGAATAAAAAAGGGTGGTAGAATAAACACGCGCGATCCATCGCAAGCCGCCAACGTCGTCGTCGTCCTCCTCTCCCTCCCCCCTTTCGTTTATCAACACGCGTCCAGACGTAAAAGACAGCCTCCCCCCTCCCTGAAAGCTTTCCCTTCGCGCACGCTGCTTAATTATGCCGCGATTGTTCCCGCGCGGCTCGCTCGCGGAAAATATTCGTCGTAACGAAGTTTCTGGTCGGCGGCCGCGCTGGAAAAAAGAATCGCCCGATATCTGATTATGCGGTCCGGGGGCATGGTGAACGCGACCGCGTAGCGATCCCTCGAATACGTCGCGCGTATTCGAGATAATTAAACGAGGGCGCGCGCGCACGCCTCGCGTCACAGTGGTTTCCGGAAAGGGGGGGGGGGGCGGATAGAACGAGCGACTGAAAACGAATTTAAAAGCGAACGGGCCACCGCCACCGCCGCCGTTTGATCGCGTTGAGTAATCACGGGCGAATTGATCGGTAGGCAGGTAGTCGCGGCGGGATGGTTAACTGTTGCCGATCGATAGAGAGATCGCGGCGACAGATCCTCCCTGCCACCCTCCCCGAGGGATGAAAGCATTGTTCGTCGCAGCGGGCCGATCCGCTGGGTAATTAGACGACGGTTTAACAGCGGACACGTCATTACGCGAACGCGCGTTAACGAGCTTATCAACGAAAACTGGCCGCTGCTTGCCGAATCGTCCCGATTAGGATTGGGTTTAAGGGTTACTTAAGTAGTAAGCTCGCGAAAGTAATTCGGACAGCTGGGCGATCTGGACGTTTTGGGAATGGATTACCTGTTACCAAGATACTTGCGAGCGAGATTCAAGTTATTATGATCGCAGATGATTAAGCTCGGAACGAATGTGAAGATATATGTATGTATGTATGCAAGATGCACGTATTATATATGGTATTATATTTAATATTATGTATTATATTAGTATTATATTTAGTATTATATTTATATTATGTATTATATAATATTATAGTAATATATTAGCATATATATTATAATATTATATAAAATACTACTAATATATTATAATAATTGCTACAATACTACATACACATTTTCAGGAAAAGTGTTGGAACGGAGACAATTCAGTATATCAAGGAGCTTCAATGTTATACTTATTATATGCTCAACGTGCAGAAATTTTGCACTGAAAATTATGTGTACAATAAATACTATGTGGTCATTTATATAATACTATGTAGTGATAATACAGTACTGTATAGTATTAGTATTAAAATATACTGTATAATATTATATGGTATTATATAGTAGTATTTTATACAATACTGTAATATATTAGTATATACATTGTACAAAACAAAAATTCATCATCAGAAAATCGCATATACCGTGCATTTCTTTACACGCGCAATGCATAAAACTTAAAAGT
>NW_025110499.1:0-40649 GCF_011392965.1 Frieseomelitta varia | reverse complement strand
TTTTTTTTCGAGCGAAAAGCAAAACGAAACTTCGTTTTATATCTTCTGAAAGAAGGGTGACCTCAGACTGACACGATTAAACTCGCGGCTGGGGAGAGATTGAGACAAGAATTTCATCGTAAATCGTGAATTTAGAATTTGAGTACACTTGGAATTTTATGATTTTTATCGTAGAATGCGAACGAAAAAATTTGAAATATCATTTTTCTGAGGGACAATTTTCCACTGAGTCTGCTAAACAGACAGTGAATCTTTAAAATATTCGACTTTGACGCTTTACGTCTTTGTTAATAAAGGAGAGGAACCGTTTATTGTACTTTGAAATATGTACGAAGTTTTTCAATCAATATAATATAATTAAAGGATATTAAAGATTGAACGAAATCATAGCAATATTCAGACACCACCAAAACTATTAAATACTCTTCAAATTGTCAACAACTAATGTTTTAAGACTATTTTTATTTTATTACGAGTTTTAATCGTTTCGACGTACTATATATGATTCTTTTTAGATATTCTGTAGTTGTTTCTCATTCGTCTTGCAATTATTTTTTTTTAACTCTTCTTTGCTTGGTGTATTTTTCTGATAAACAAATTATCTCATATTCAAAAGCATAGAAAAATGACAACTACAAACACTATTTCTCCAAATTTACCTCAATTTCCGATTATTTGTACTTTACGACAAATAAACTTCTTTTTTCAGATATCGTGAAAATAACGTGAAATTCATATAGAATAAAATTCGATTTCTGAGAGACTCGCATCAACCCATATTGTCCTTTGGCGACGACACTAATCTCATCGATTCGTCCACACCGATTTCACAAACGAACCTGCGAACCACGTTCGACAGGGTTCGAATGTTTCGTAAGAAAACTACGACACTACGGGTGAGTATTTTTTCCTTTTTTTCTTTTTTTTTTCTCCTTTTTATCGAAAAGAGCTGAAACTCTGATAGTCGGATGGAATAGCAGAGGAGCGGCTCGCGGCCGAGGCGGCTTGCTGCCTTCGTCCAAACATTTCGGACAGCCTAAGGAAACACATTTGCCTGCGGGCAAACACGGACAGCCGTGGCGAAGGCGATGCCGAAGCTGAAGCGTCTTGGCGCTGCCTCGAGGCGAGCTGGAAACGTAGAATGTGTCTGGGACTGTTTGCACTGCAGGACAATATTCCGAGTCTTTTGAAGGACGAGAGCCGAGAGAGGAGCGCCGCCTATTTTATCTCTTTTCCGCCTGGATCGTCCACCCGTTCGTTTTCTTCGAGCTGCTTTTATACTTCGCAGTCCGTGCCGACGCTCCGAATTTTTGTTGCTCCGAGAAAACGAGGAATCAGATCGATAGATAATTTTAGGACGTCTACTCGATATGCTGCTTGCGTTCGAATCAGCTGAGAGGTTCCAACGATAAGAGTAGAACTCTGCTTTGTGTCTGGTTTTCAGTGATTTGATTTTATGATATTTTAGGGGTGGTAAACTGGGGAATGTACATAGTAGTAGTACAGCGGAAAGTATTTCAACACTTGTCAAAACTAACTAATTATTCCTAACTTCTTGACTAACAATCTTGACTAACCAAGTTCAACGTTACTGTTTATGCCAAAAATGAAATTACAAATCATGCCGATATCACCCCGCAAACTCAACAGCCCAAGAGCCGAGGACCGCATAAACGTGCGGAGCGTAGCCGCAGAAACCGCCGGATCTTCGGGATCCCGGCCTCTGCGCCCCGGAATCGGTAATCTCAAGTTAACTACCGTTAGAATTCGCCGATCAGCAAACTGTCCTCCAGCAAACGGCCTCCGCAACCACACGTTCCAACCACCTTACACACACGTTTATATGCATGTATGCGGTTCGAGGTCAGTCCGTTCATCGAAGACGCATCTCCGTGCCAGCCGGGGCACGGAAACAGCGACTTATATCGAGGTATCCTCCGATTGGGTCATCCTCTCTGTATTCCGATCAAAGCCCTCAGGGCGGCGGCGGCGGCGGCGGCGGTAGATGCTGCAGGTCGCATCGTCGATGCACCCACACACATACACACACACACACGTCCACCCATCCACCCATCTACGCTTGCCTACACAGCCAGCCTATACGCTTGTACATACCTGCGGGGAATAGATTAAGCTTGTGTCGGCGCATTGTCGTAGGGACACATGTAGGCTCTAAGTAGGTTGTGTGCGTCGAGTTCGCAAACATGTCTGTAGCGTTGTCAGGCGGGCAGGAAATTACGTCCGCCTTTAGCCGCTCTCTATATTACACCACCCCCTAGTCTCCTACGCCCGTTCACACATACACATACACGTTCGCGTAAACGGACACACGTATACACGAACGTACGTATGTACGTTAGACATCCTTATATTCTAACGTGTACGACAGAGGAGGAGTTCAGAGGATGAACGTGCGCGCGCGCGCGCGCGCAAGCTTATAGCACGTATACATGGCATGGATGGATTCTCGGAGGATGAGGCACAGCTTCGTACGTAGTAGCTACCTGGGCCAGAGATACGTGTGTACACAAGCGTTGTGTACCAGCGCGGTATGGTACATACCTAGGGCTAACAATAATGCGACTAGTTGCAAATGGGATGGATACCCATACCTGCCGACGTGACAACGTGTAAGACGGCGCACCGCGGCGCCACGCTTCCTTTCGAGGATTGTCTTCCCCCGGATTACCGATAATGGATGCTCCTCCGATCGATTTGCTTCGATCGTTTGGAATTTGTTTTCAGACTCAATGGCGAGATAAGGATTGGAGATTATCGGACAGGGTTTCTGTTGAGATAATTGTCGCGGATAATCTCGAGAGTTGGAAATATTTTCGCAACGTGGAATATAGGATTGACAATCTATTTTGAGATTTAGTTTTGAGATTGAGGAGAACGATCGTTTGCGCGTGATTCATTTTGAGGTAATTTGTTGGAGATAATTTCTCAATTTGGAACCTTCTTTGGCACGTACGATGACACGTGAGAGTGATAATTGTTTTAGGGCAAAGGTGGCGGATTGTCGGGCGATTTGTCTGTTGAAGATAATTTCGTAGTTTTAGATGTCTATTTAGATAAGAACAGAAAGCCTGATTACAAATAGCGAGTTTGTGGTAGATTATTGGTCAATTGTAGATGTAGAAAACCAAATTTGCTTAACATTTCTTCATCGTTACGTCTTCCACATAATTTTACGAAATTCTCACGAGAATGAAGCACTCGTATTTACAATAAATTATTACTTTATCCCTAGCATGTTAATAAAAATTTTACTTCACAACATACAAAACGAAGTAGTCCCAACTCGACGACCAGGAACAGATGCTTAATAATAATATATATAAAAAGAAAAATACAAAGTTTTGCATCACAGTTGAATCTCCTTGAGAGACGCGTGTCTCGGAAGAAAACGTCGAGAAGTGATCAGGAAGAATGCGACGAAAATTCGCCGGCGGAGCGTTTGATAACGAAGCGGTCGTGTACACGGGCCCGCAAGTACGAATAACAAGTCTCTCAATACGAAAAGGGGAACACGCGTGTACATACACGCGGCTGAGGCATTATAAGTCTCGGCATTAAAGGCGTGATCCGAAAGACAAACAGATGCACCCTGGCCGTCGCTTTTCCCATTGAAAATTCATCGCACGGGCAAAAGTGCGCCGGACCCTTTTCTCTGGTGCGGTGTCGCCCCATCGTGAATCAAGCCACCAGCGATTCCGTGTGCTCCTTTCTTCCCGGAGGCCCTTTTCCATCCTGTCCCGCTTCTTTCTCTTTCTCTCTCTCTCTCTCTCTCTCTCTCTCTTTCTCTCCCTTTTCTTTCTCTCATTTTTTTTTTTGCTCTGCCAATAGGGAGAGCCCATCACCTTGCCCCCAGGTTATGAGATTTTATGAGAGCCAAAGCGGTTTAGGCAGCCGGGATTTCCTTCGATCCGCTACGTATCGCGATAGTCGGAATAAGACGACATCAGGGACTTTCGTTTCTCTTTGTTGTTTCGTTGAAATTGCAACGATTTTCTGCTTTACAACCCTCTGACATTGGAACGAGGTATTTCTGTGACGAGCGATACACACAGAGAATGAGAACGCGGATTAACCTCTTGCGCTGGAATGAGATTGTTTTGTTCCAAAATTGCAATATTTTCTCAGTTCTAAGTATATTTAAGTATAACCCAGGCGAGACAAATAATAAATTTATTACTTTCCAACGATTTCTGTTCAGTGATGTGCCGACGAGTTCAAAAAGAAAGCGACGAATTGTCGTATACGGTTTGGTCACTCGTTATGGTCCGCAATCAGTTGCCAGCGCGAGTGGTGGTTAAGAAGGGTTGATTACGGAAATATTTGTGTTGCAGCAACGAAGAGAGAGAGAGAGAGAGAGAGAGATGCCGAGTCGTTTTTAGGGCTCCTCCGATTCAGTCGTTCAATTATTGTTAATCTGCATCGAGACGAGTGCATTGGAAGCGAAATAATTTCTTCATTCGTTTTTGCGGAAGCACACTCTGTACACACGTTCCATCGAATCGAGTGTATTTTCACAGAGACGTTCCTCGAAGAATAATTTCAATTGTAAATTCATATTTACGAAGCAGGATCATTTCAGCCTGGATCATTGCTATCCGTTAATGGATTGAAAGGAGCGGACGATTCGTAGAAAAATGACGGTTCTAGGAAAACAAGCCACGATACAGGAAGATTTAACACTTCGTTCGCGGCGGTCGAATGCACTTCGTATCTCACCAGAGGCTCGCCTTTGTTTGCACGGGGAATACGAAGTAATAACTCGCAAAAATTCTACTCGAGGCCCGCTCAAAGCGTTCGCCTCGCATTCGATCTACGTTCGGTACGCCATCAGAAGAAAATGGATCGGTTACCAACGTACTGTTTGAAGGTAAATTGACGATTTGGTTCTTTGGAATTTGAAACATCGTGGCGGGAAGACAGTGTATTCGATGTTAGTTATATTATTTTATATTTTTTATCGTTTTCGATTCTCAAAGTTACATTTTTGAGAGATATGCCTCGACGTCAAGTCTTTTGTTGATCAGACTTTTAATCGAAGCAACAGATACGTGTTCGATATGGAAAATTTTACTTATATATTCCGATAAGAATGTGACAAAAATTCGAATCACAATTTATATTTGATCGTATTGATCTTTCTTCTCTAAAACGATTTTAATTAACTTCCAGAATTAATTAAACGTAAACACATAGAGACACATAAAAAGTATACTTTCCAACATTCGACGGTTTGATTAAATTTAATAATATATATCTTTCCAAAATACATTGAGGAAAGAAGTGATTTTAATTAATTCTCGAAATTAATTAGCCACAGAATTAGGCACAAAGACGATAATTCAGCACATCGAAAAATTCAGGACGCAATTCATTTTACATACTTTACAGATGTTACTTAAACGATTATAATCAATAAACTGCAGATATTCGTGCATCTAAGAAATTTAAAGAATTTTTAGAAATGTAAGAGATTCTAATAAAATATCAATTAAAAAATCCTTCATTGCATTTTTGCAAATGTGAAATATCCACAGTCAACTCTCCAAATTAAATTTCTAAAAATTTTAATAATTAATTGTATCAATATCCACTGATCTGCTCTCTCGTAGAAAAAGAAAAAGAAAACACGGAATTTTCACACTTCCAAAATAAATACACTTCCAAAAATTCAAGCCATAATTTAACCTTCCGCAGCAATCCTAGTCAACTGGAAGAGCTAATTAACCATCTCCCAATAGTCCAGTCAACTTCCAGTCGTACTTTCCTCTGTTTACCTCTCCCCGAAAAAACCTGAATCCTATCCTAATGGAAACATCCAACAAAGATCTCTCGAAAAAGATCTCTCAACCAGACTCGCGTGCCATTTGGTCGCCTTGGGCGATGAAAACGTTCGACTAAATATGAAATTAAACCCAAAGAATACCCGAAAAAAGCAGGGTATCTGAAAAAGAAAAAATAAACAAGATGAAAAGAAAAACTTTGAGAAGAAAGAGAAGAAAGAGGAAGAAGATGAAGAAGACGACGACGACGACTAGGAGAAGCAACGCGGTTCGGCCGGGTTCTCCGTCTGTTTTCCGGGGGTGTTCGCAAACTCCCTCCACAAGCCCGAAATTCTCCGCGGCGGGAAGTCGTTAGGCGTTTTCTGACGCGAGATAAAATTCTGGGAAGCACGTTGAAACGACTCTCTACTCCGGGGCCTGGGTATTGTTTTAACGTGTTTGAGTCAAATATTGACGCAAGTTGGGCTCGCAAGCCAGCCTGGAACGAAACGGAACGGAAGAGACGAGAATGGCGGGCGAGAGGCCGCGGGACCAGATACAGAGAGAGCGAGGGGGAGGCAGTAAAAGAGAAAGAGAGAGACAGGGAGAGAGACGGGATGGAACGACCCACATAACATCCACCAGAGAGCACGAGAAAGGCCGTCGTCTCGCGGTAACGAAGGAGCAGGAAGCGAAACGTAACGAGAGAAAGAAGAACGCCGCCTTTTTTATTCCAGGCTGTCTTCTCTTTTACAGGCTTGCTGCCAGTATATTGAGAGACGTTTCGTCCGCGACGTTAAAACGTTCTGATACTACAATAGCAGACATTGTCGAACGTTTGTTGCAAAGTAGACTTGCAACGATTTTTGCGCAGATTTATATTTATCGAAAATGTAATTTAAAAGACGGAATCCCGGTAGGGGAATTGTTTCACCGGGAAAGCGCTATATTTTGAATATTTTCTACATTTCTTCACGTTACCTATGCAATCTCGTACTTTTTAATTTTGTAAAAGTGAATGCACAAAGGTTTGCAGTCTGATTATAAAATTGTGAGTAGATACTAGTACGTGAAGACAATATATATTTTCTGCTTTTCGAATGCAATTTTCAGCTCTATAATATATATATATATATATATATATATTTATAAAAAGACAATTAATCCAACAACATTATTAAAAACAAATATGTGGAATAACACACCCCTTCAATAGCATTCAGACATCTCAAATATAAATTACACGAGAAGATTTTCAATATTTCCAAGAAAAAAAAAATCACAGCAGTTATTATTATTATTATCAGTAACTTTTACAACAGAAACTACAAAAATTAAACAAAAAAAAAAAAAAAAAAAAAAAATGACCCAAAAATATAAAAATACCTTCGAATCGAGAATGGCTCGGGGATCAAAACAGGATTGATAAAAATCACTCGAAACGTACGAAGGAAATGCCGAGAGCGGTGTAAATCTTCAAGAACGTTCAACAGCGAACGCCAACATTCCTCGCCAAGCTGAACGGTCAAGAACGAGGATCGACGAGGGGGTGAAGAACGATGTGACGGTGTTTTCGTTGCGACACACAAGAGAAGAAAAGATCGATCGGTCGGTAGGGAAGCGGTCATTCTTCGGGGGGGCCATTTCTTGGTCATCGTACGGCATTTAGGCAACAGTTCACCGGGACCGTTTTCGGGTCTGAATGGCCCGTGTAACGTATTGCAAACATTTTACTGTTGCCGGCGAACAACTGATCGGGGCCATAGGAGTGGGAACAGAGGGGCGACTCAGACGATTTCGACCGGTAGGACATTGTGCCCTAATGTTTGGACATGTGTTCCGCTTCGGTCACGCCTTTTGTTATCATATTCTATGCATGTTTGCCCGCTTAAAATGTTGTTTTAGCGCTCGCGCCACGTATTCCCTTTTTGCCACCGACTTGACACGCGTTCCCAGTCAATGGATCTGTCTAACACCATCTTACTCCTCTCGTTAAAAGTCGCGGCAGACTTGTTGCCACGACTTGTCTATCTAGACGTCGACGTCCCTTCTCGAACTTGAGCTTTTAATTCTTGGAAATTGTTGACAACTGATACGCAGAATGTTGCAACAGAGGTGATGATGTTACGAGTAAAATAAAACTAAATCGGACAGTAATGTGAAAGGATGAAACTTTTTCATTAGTGATTCAAGTTTGAGAATTGATCGACTATACTTTAGATTTAACTGATTAACTGTGGACTACACAAGGTGATTCTTAATTCCATGTTGAAGACCTAGATACACGCTAAAAGTAAAAAATATCACAATGAATCTATGCCGCAGATACTTTAGCTTTTACTTATTTTTAGTGTGTAGATTCAACCTGAAGTATTAACATGCATCATCCTGCATATATACAGCCTTCAATTTTACTAAACGCATGAAAAACGTTGAAAATTTTGAACAATGACTAGGGACTATCTATCAACGACGAATACACACGTAAATAATATCAAAGTAAACAAAAAAAAAAAAAAAAAAACACACTATTGGCGACCAAACACCATATTTTTAAGATTCAGACGAACGGAAATTTGCATTCGTTTTTTACGCGTGTTTGATAAATAGGCTCGCGAGAAAGGACGAAAACAGAGCGCTTGTATATATATATGTATATATATATATATATCGAAACAAAACAAAAAAAAATAGAAAGGAGGGATAAAAGAAAGAACTATTTTCATTGCTGTTTGTAGGTATATCGTCGGGAATCGATGCCCGAAAAAAAGAATGTTGCAAATATTTATTAACGTGCACTGTACACTTTTTGCACGCCCTTTAAACACGGAAATAGGCCGTTTAATTGTGATATGAAAACAAAAAACCAGGGGGAAGAGAAAATATGGAAAAAAATACAGCGGGCCAACGTACACGGCTGGCTCCTTGGACGCGGATCTGTTTTTTAACCCCTTCCCCCGATCGTCAATCATATCGAAACACACACACTTACACAAAACAAAAATGTCTCTGATTTTTATTAATGGCTTGCGTTTCAACATCAAATGACGACAAAGGGTTTCGACGCGTGCAAGATTATAGCGCGCTGCCGCCCGTTTCCGTTTCGCTCTCTCTGCTCTCCTCCCTTTTTCGGGATTTTTTTTTCTGCCTGTTTTCGACGGATATTACTTCCTGCTCGTATTACATGTTTGTCTACGCATTGTAAACATTAATCAAATTGCCAAGTAATTTCGCGCAACCAATTGGTCTATTAATTGACTTTTCGCCGCGAAACGTGCACGATCAGCACGTAACGTAAAAGTGCGCAACCTGCGTTTTCACCTTCTTTTAATTTTTTCACTCGCCTTAAGCGTTACGTAATGTATAAGTAATCGTTTATAATATAACTGTCGAATACTTCTAGGTTATTTTATAACGTTTTGTCAAAGACTTACGAACTCCTTGCACGAATGCATTAATAGCAAAATTCAATTTTTCTGAAATAAATATCTCAACGAGGCTTGACATTTTTCTTCAAGCTGCGGATTTTTATGCAAATTTGGAAATATAATTGAAAAAAATAGAACGTCGGTTGTATCACAGGTACCAACCAAATATCATTGAAAGCACTTACTTTGTATATTTCATTTATGTATTTTATGTGTTTCATTGCTTCATATTGCATTTTTCGTTTGAATAAATTTTATAAATGCACGAAACTTCCCTAAAACAGAGTGTACAAGTATCACATACTTTATTTTATTATCGATAATGTAATATATCGAAATTGTCTTTACGCGTTTTTAGAGAGCGAAAGAGAAATTCTAGCTTCATGGGAAACCTGTTTCATTGACATTGTTTATTCGAGTGACTTTACGATGTTCAAAGACGATTTTTCACGAAGAAAAGTCAACTGATCGATCGACTGACAGAAAATCGAAACGAATCCTCATATAAATGCAGGCGAGTTTTGGCTTCGTGCAGAAAAGGTGCCATTTATCACTGAGCGTGCATCCCTTCGAGTTCCACGCCCCGACAATAAACGAGAGACACGCTATATACGCAATCAAAGGTTCGCAGGGACGTTGTGTTGTCTGAATGCCATTTCCTGGGGGCGTGCAGGGCGGTGTCGCGACATTCATCGACGCCGAAGGAATAGACAACCCCGACAAATTGGCTGGGAAAGACTCTATAGACCAACTCGCAGCCCTCCTCGATTAGCTTTCGAATCGGGCAAATTGATTTCATCAAAGTGTAATATTTTTTTAATAAGAAGAGTAATTGGGGTGAAACGAACGATGAAATAACTTTGGAGTAACTTTAGGAGAATTAACCCTTGTAAAGAGGGTTAAGAATCGTAGCAAGCAAAATGGTTAATATTTGATTCAACGAGTTTAATTATCGTCTTAATTATATTTTCTTTAGTTATATCTAATTTATCGTTATGTATATTTAATTACTTTCAATTATTATTTTCGAAGTGAAAAAAATTACAAGTTGTTTGATTTTTTTCAATGAGAAATAATTCTTAAACAAAATATAAAAAGAGATTGCCACGCCTATAACGGTTTAGAAACTAATACTAATTCGAAACAAGAATTACAATAAACCTTCTGCTTTCGTAAAGTTTCCATCCTTTTCTTTTTTTTTTTTTTGTAAAAAAATTTGTTCCGGCCAAAAGTTTCTCTCGTATTAATATTTCGCTTTTCATTTCCTGCCCCAATTTCTACTCGACTTCTAACTTCTAAAACGAAAACAACTTTGCACTTTCACAGAATTTCCAAACAGACTCAACCAAGATCGTCAATACGAAAAATTTCCTCGAAACATCCTACTTCTCTCATCCTAATTTCTACGCCCGCTGATACCCAAATCCGCAACGATCTATTCGCAATTCGAGGCAACACGGTCGAAAACAACCTTGCGCTTCCGTGGAATTTCCAAATGGACATTCGGAATGGCACCACCATTGTCCACGCGATTTTTTCTCTCGCGATCGATCATCGATCCGGACGCAACACTCCTCCCTGCTCGTCATCGAACGACCACTTTCCATTCGAGTCTCGTTTAGACGATTTCTCGCGTCGCGGTGGAAAGGCCAGAACGGCCTGTTGGCCATTCAACGGCCACGCGAAGAAAGAAATTTACGAAAAAAGGCACAACATGAATTTCACGGCCGATTCAACCGGGCACAATGCGCATCCAGATCCGGACGTTTTGACTTTTGTCCGCTTTTCGACCATCGCCATTTCCCTCTCGTCTTTCTGTGCATCTTCAATTCCACCGGACGTTCGCTGCTCCGGATTCTCGAGCCCTTTCCGCCCTATTCACCTATGCCTTCCACTCTCAGAGAAATTCTCCAAGAATTCTCTTTGTTCGAAAGAGAAAGGACACGCTCCGTTACGCGTTCATTGGTCGTCGATTATGCATGATTCCGTCGCAATTAGATCCTCTGATGAGTTTGCATGTTCTTATAGCTTCTGTTTGATTAGATTTATTTCCAAATGTAATTACAATAATCGTCTCTTACAACAGTGTTAATGTGTTAATGAAACACATGTGCTGTAGAAAATAAATGTTTAAGAAAGAGGCAAAGAGTATTCTCCGAGTATTCATCAAGTACTTTATTATCTGCTTGCTACTACTTTCCTCGAATTAATGATCGTAATTTTTTATATCATTATTTTTTAACCATTATTCAAAGAATTCCTACTGAAAATAGAACTGAAATTTAAAATGTTAAACATCTTAAATGAAAATTCAACAAAAGATCTACCACCGCGATGAAAACAGAATCTGAAGGAAAAGTAATTCCATTAACCGACGAAAAAATAAAAATTCTCCGAAATTAATATCAATAAAAATTACCTGCTTCTACTTTCACAAAGTTAACAAACCTGATTTCGATCTTCCTACAAACGAAATCACAATCCCTGAAATGCAAATTGCACAGAGACGAAGATCGTCTATAGCAGGAATCGCGGTCGAAGTAAGCGAAGGAGCAACAGAAGGAGCTGTAAGGAGAAAAGCGTGCGAATCATGCGACGGGGATGCCGGGGGCACGTGGAACGCAACATTGAACTTGTAAAGAGCTAACGAGATCAATGTTGAGGTTCAGAACTGGCGACTGACTGTTTGCTGATTGGCTTAAATCAACGTTAAGCCGATCCAATCCGATCCATGCTCGAAGGCAGGCGGTCCCTTTCCTTCCCTTTCGTCGGCCTCGAAAACTTCAGGGGTGAATCGTTTCGAACCAGCCGATACACGTGAACTCGAACAAACGATCTTAAGACCGGGGATATCTTTCGCGATAGGATTAGAAACCGAGCTTCCTGTACGCGATCATCCATCTTCCGTTTAAGTGATCTGATTGTGAGTTCGAAAACATCGGCAAGCATCGTGGATTTTTTTCATTAACCTTGGTAAATAAATTCAGATACTTGAATCTTGCATCGAGGGAATTTATCGAAAATATTGAAAGATTTTAGATTTTTAATTAGGTCATGTCTAAAAAATATGGATTTCCGTTCTGTATCCAAAAATAATACTTCTGGATTTTTAATTTAATAATATGAATTTCGGCAAATTCCGATGAACTCTGTATTTAGATTAGAGGCTTGAGATTAAAGATCCATCGAAAGATTTCAAATTTGGTTGTATTTCAATTTTTAGTTAGGTTTCTGAACTTTTCGTGACAAAATTGGAATCTTGCATCTGTGAATACACTTTCGAACTTTCGAACTGACATCTCCTCCACGGAAGTATTCGAACACCCATAGAAGCTTTTTATCAAAATGGATTTACAAAGAATATTAAGAAATAATTAATTTGGATGAACGTTTCATTTTCGATTTTTACAATTTTTCCTGTTGCTTTTACTAGAATTTTCACTTGGCTAGCACAATTACCTACGTATTACATTACAAAAAGAATGATGAACAAACGATGAAACGACTAATAGTGATATTTGAATAAACATTTAACTTTCCGTCGAATAAAATTCTAGCCCGGACGTTAGAACTTGTGCCTCGACTACAGACAAGATGAAATTTAAGAAAGAGACATCGATTTAAAGAAAGAGATGAAGAACAATTGATATTTACAGACGGACAATCGTATTTTATTTCCAGTTTTCCCTTCGCCGAAACTTCTCGCACGACTAGAAAATAATCTTTCGCTCGTAGCAAGAATTCAGAAGATCCTGCAACATGAGCAAGACTGCAACTTTGACGAAAGTCACTCTCGTTTCACCGGCGCGCAAAATTCGACAAATACTCCGAGAGCCACCGAGGATCTTAATAATTCACCAAACAAACTCCAAAGAAACCACCGGGCGTTCGCTTAACAATACATTGACAAACAATCCTCGCGCGAATCCACTCATTGAGACGTTCAAACACGAGATCGATCGACGGGGGGGAGGCAGGGGGCTAATCCCGATAGCGACGCGGTTCCACGACGGAATTTTTACGTTCCGACCCTGCTCGGTGGTGCGGGGCGTTGCGACGCGACGCGCGCCACGTCGTTTGCCGAGCACACACCGCGATTTCATTCACTCGCCGCTCTTTTTCTCGTTCGTGCGTGTGTCTTCTTACGTGTGGCGCCTACGCCCGCAAAAAGAAAGGGGTGAAAAAGGGGAAGGTGAGAGAGGAGGAAAGAAAATGAAAGAGGAAAGAGAAATAAAAGAGGGAGGTCGTTCCGTTTCGCGAGTAAAAAAGAGAGAGAGAGAGAGAGAGAGGGAGGGAGAGAGTCAGAGTGCATGTGCGAGCGCGCTATCTTCGCCTGTGTGTGCACGATGTCAATATTATACGACAAACACACTTAAATAGGCTTAAAATACTAACATCCAGCTCGTTCCGTGCCGCTCTATGAACTCCGTGCACACGGTGCGCAAGTGTGTTTAGCCATATCGTTACGTCGCGCGCGGGGATTCGAATTGTGCTGTTCCTCGCGGATACTCGCTGATATACGTGCCCGAATCACTGTTTTATTTTTTTTTTTTTTTACACTGCTATCGAACGTTCGGAGCGAATTGACTCGCGCGTAGCTGCGGTGAGCACGGACTTGCAAGTTAGACAGTTCTACCAAGGTGATTCGTATATATGTGTATATATATGTATGTATGTATGTATGTATGTATGTATGTATGTATGTATGTATGTATGTATGTATGTATGTATGTATGTATGTATGTATATTTTAACGATTTATTCGTAGTTACCAAAGCGACAAGCAACAATTTATTCCCGAATTTTGAAGAATAAAGTAAAATAATGCCAAATTGAAGTACAATAATTTTTAGAGAGTAGAGTAGTTTCAATATTTTCGTATTAATCGTACTCTACGTAGATATATGAAAATTTGAGGATTTTAATATTAGAAACACAAACGAAAATTTGTGCACTGTATTCTATTGTAAACTACATCTGTATGCCTTACACTTTAATTTCTCTGAAACAAGTTTCGCACTGTAATTGAAAACTGCCGAGTAAGAACAGTATAGGAGGTAATTTTTAATCGTGATTAAACATTTTTACGTTTTTATGAAAAATTGCCCACGGAATACGTAAGAACGTTGCAAAAATGAACGTTGAATATCTAAAATAAACGTAGGTATAAATTTTACAATATTTCATTAACGAAACAGATTTTCGCATAAAACGCCCACCGATACTTGAAGACAATTTTACCTCGCTATCAAAATCGACAAATATAAATCCTTTAATTCGGAAACAAAAAAAAAGAAAGAGAATAATAAAATATCGAACAAACATCACACTGTAAAGCTTAGCAGACAGTATTTTAACAGTATTTTGTTTAAAGACAGACAAAGATGTCGCACTTTCTACCTCTTGTTAAATAAAGAAAAGAGAAAAATACCTAAATCATTCTCTTATGAAGGAGCAACTGATGAGGAGATCGTAACTTCCGGTGCAAAATTTCGAAGGGAAAGGTGCTTAATCAAAGACCAAGAAGAAGGGAGGAGCAGCCGCGCTGCTGCTCACGGTAGCCCAAAAGGCTGTCAGCGACACCAGTAATCTTCTAGTAATCGTGACAAATTACGGCCAAGATTATGGTCCTCGCCTTTGCCACGCTTCTCAATGGGGAACTAAGCCAGGTGGGGCGTGCCCACCCCATGCTGCGAGCCCAACAATTATACAACACCGTGGAACATACCACCGGCTCAACGGGATCTCTGCGATCGACACAAGAGTCCCCCTGAAATCGATTAGGATAAATTATACTCCAAGACGTGATCCATCGTCTGTCTTAAATATGACAAAGTGTGAAAACTTTAACGTGGTGTACTATTCCTTCATTTGACGATTCCTTATGGGGGGGGGAGGGCGGATTTATTTTTTAACAAATAATTGACAAAGTACATCAATTTCGAATCTTCAGGGAATTTCAAAAGAATCGTAGAAAAATATTATTGCACGTAACTTTAATGTTATGTGTTATTAATTCTTGAGCTTTGAACGAGATTTTAGAAGAGTAAATTTGTTTTTCGATAAATAAATTTTGGAAATGGGTATTTTAAATAGAAAATGGAGAATATTTATTGTATGTGATTAGAGAAAATTAACGTTTGTCTATTCAATTAATTAAACAGTGTTGAAAGTGCCATTATACCTACATGAGATTATAGAAAATGAATTTTAACTGAATAAATAAAACGGCGTTACACTTGCACTGACATGTTTAGTAATTAACGTAGTGTCGTACCGTAATATATCACATTAACAATAACTTTTTTATAAACATTACAAACGATGAATTGAACAAAAGCTAAGGAATATTTAACGATTGATTGTAAAATAAAAAATAGAAGTATTGTGTACAATACTTGTAAGAGAACACATATATGAGTGATTATGTAATTTTTAAAGCAACTATACTTAATGAATTAAATTTTATGATGTGTTATTCGTAGTTATATTTAACCGAACATGTTAAATATCTTTGAATGGCAATAAATCTTTTGAATTTATTAAAATAATCACTGTTTAACTACACAACTATTAAATGAATAAAACTGCGAGTTGCGAAATATTTCTACACTTCTGCGACGAAATTTTCAGAAATAAAGAAATTTTCAGAAAAACAAACATAACGTGGATTTCACGTTAATCTACGTATAATTTTTTCATAAATATTTGGAAATTATTTGAATTTTATTTCGAATTTTGGTAAATATTTAACATCTGCCAGCTCGTTAAATAAATGTTAATATACTGTTAACGCGGATAATCTTGAATGTTTTATACGTGTGAAGCTAAGCAAATAGAAGATGATCAATTCCAGAAACGACAATATTGAATCTATCGAAACATCTTGCACGTGGAAATGTGTAACTTCTTATTTGCGAATGTTTGTATATAAAAGAACGTTTAATCCTCGTACGTGATGCTCAATTTTCGAGGGAACGAAGTGAACCAACACTTTCAATATGTCACAAATGGCAAATGTTGAAAATAGAATCATCAAACATGAGAAGACTATCGAATATAAGCGATGTTTAAATGTGAATCATTAATCACACAACGTAAATTCAATCATATAGTAATTTATATATTTATAACATTGAAGATATATTAAAACATTAATTCGAATTTCAATTTTAAAATAATTCCAGAAATGTAGATATATCTCCAGAAACAATGAAAATTAGTCTATCAAAATCTATCCAACTCCACTCAAAAAAGAACTTCTAAATTGAAAATTTAAATTTCAAATTAACAATGTTATGTTACCTAATATTTAAAATTTAATCTAATATTATTACCTAATATTTCATCTCACTGGTGTATTATAGATATTTCACTGTGTATTATAGATATTTCACTGATTAATCGTTTCTATAAAATCTATCAGATATAATAAATTATAAATAATAAATTCGTTTGCATTTCTTTAAATGTTAATTTTATACTTTCACACAGGATTTATTTAACAAATTGCATAATGTAAATTATTATGTAACACATTTTGAAATATTATTTGAAATATACATATATGATAATATTTACATCTATCTTAATTTTTGAAGATGAATATAGAGAATTTATTAATTTATCTGATGGTTTGAGACTGATGGTTTAAGTACTTCTATCGTATCTGAAAAATATGTTTTATTTTTATTAAATATTTTATATAATTTTTAAATTTGTTTGAAATTTTACTAATAACTTTATGTACATGATATATACATATATGATATATCTATAAAAACTTTTTACAAATGTTTGAATATTTTCATGATCTACTGTACAACATAACGTTATATACTTTAACTTGTTAATTAATTACACGATTACACATAAATGTTCACCTTGAACGAGCTGACCCTAATTTTAATTCATTACATCTCCTTTCCAAGCATCTTTTACTATCGATCAAATTTTTCCTCAAAGATTTCTTCAATTACATCATTTTCTCTCGAATTCCCTCAAACAACCAATTTCATCACCACAACACAGTTCTTTACAATACACAAACAAACTTTCCAACGAGCACACAAAGATCACGCGTTATTCCTTGATATAACACGCGTAAAATCTTTCACGTGACTCCATTAACTATTCACATGTTTGTTAACTATCATGAATGTCGGTTTGCCGTTCGATGTTACAATAGAAATCCCCGGTGCAATCGGTCGTTTACACGAAACAAAATATATCTCGTAATGTTAACAAAACTGTGGCTCTGTACTCGTGTTCGTATAGGTGTATAATGTGTGTGTGTGTGTGTGTGTGTGCGGGCGAAACGTGTATGCTGGCAAGAATGCAAACGATAATCTTCAAGCGACGATTCCGTTAAGGTGCATCAACACCTCGAACGTTGGTATACGTCATTAATTAAATGGAAGAGTCGATGGAGTGGTGCGCAGTGGTTAGAGGCTGTAGACAATCTCCAAATATTTGCGAGGCCAAATATCTTACCTAAACATCGGAGTGACACGGTAGTTTCTAACCATCACTCTCATCTCCGCGTATAACTGCTTTCTGAAACGTCAAACCGAACCGAGGGTAACGCCGCGCTTACCCTCTTTAACAATCCTGTACCCGATACTTATTTTCTATTCACGCGGTGTGACGAGTCTGTTGATCCTTCGATATCAAGTAGATATCGTCGATTTTCATACATTTGCTTTTCTTTATTTTTACGAATAGAAACGAACAGGTATGTCACATTAGGCACCTACCTACATCATTTATTAAATAAACGAAAGCACAATCCGTTTTCTTGAAGGAATGCAAACGAAAAAGAATTTATTGCAGAATCTGATTAATCAGTGAAATAGGATAGTAATTGAAACGAATTTAAATGTAAAATACACGATTCGGATGATACTAGAAGAATTTCAAAGATTGAATTTGCTTTGGAATAAAAGAAAAATGTTTTTTTTTTTTTCCAAAAATTGATATAATGTAAAAAGGATAAAATACTTTTTATTTAAAATATTCGTGATACTCTGTTTGAGAAGCACGAACAGCTTTCGACACACCGTGGAAGAAAATGCATCGTAAAGGCTTTTTATAGTGTTTCGTGTGAACCAAGCATGGTCGTAAACCACAATCCCTTCCTAATATTACGACCGGGTGGTCGCTGTCCTTAGAAGAAACCGCAAGTCCTTTTTAATAATGTGGTCGACCATTAACCGGTTGTTAGGACTATTTGCCCTCGTATATATTTACTCATACATTGTATGGTTACACGCGGAAAATTATAATGCTTCACTATAGAGAGACTACCAATTTGTCTACAATGTATTTGACCATCTCTGAAACTCACGAGTACATTACTTGAATTGTTACTTTGAGAAATCGATACTTTCGTATTTCAAAAAAATTTTAACTTCGAAATCGAACTGTGAAATTGACATAGAGACATTGAAAATTTGAAGCTGGTACAAATATTTCAGATTTGAAGCTTCGAGAAATTGGAAAAATACTTGAAGAGTTGGAAAGTAGCAATTAGAATTTAAGAAAGTTTGAATTTGGCATTCAGTGTTTCTCAAACATTTGAGAAAAATGTGAAAAGCAGTAGAAAATTCGAATTCCAGAGTTGAATTTGGTATCTCAAACATTCGGGATTTGGACCTCTAAAATTTCATTAGGAGAAACAATTTGTAATAATTTGTGACAATTTTGTAAAAAGTAAGATTTATTCCCCGAAAGATATTAATTCGCATTTTGATGAATAAAAAACGGAAGAGAAAAATAAAAAAGGAAACATCGTGCATCGAACTGTGGGGTAAAATTATAGATTAACGTGAATTCGAAATGGAGGTACAACCGCGAGAGTAAATATTTCAAGACGCGTAAGCAGTACAATCCGAAAATTAAATTGCATATTACTGAAATAATTAAACCGGCTGTTTATATTACACTTTAGCACATCAAAAATTCCAAAACGTAGCGCGCAATGAAATTTATTTAAATAAAAATTATACGCCCGTCCGTGCGTGCGTATCGCGTTGAATCGCGGACATCCGTTCCCGATATAAATTTAACGGAATATTAAATGAGTTTTAATGTTTTCATTGGTAACTTTGTTCAGTTTTTCAACTCGCCCCGTGGAAAATTATTTTTATTCCCGTTCTGGCTTATAATTAATAACTCTATAATTTAATCGTTATTCCAATTTAACTGGAAGTTTTCTCATAACCGGACCGCCACTGATAACCGCATAAATTAATTCTAATTACCACTGGTTTTTTTTTTCTCCTTGCCTTGTTAAATTATCGATTATCGTATCATTTTTATTCCTAAATCCAAGTTAATTCTTTTCGTTGAATAATTGTAGCTGGAAATTTTAATAAAGTGGTAAACAACTAAACTCGACACAAAATTCTCAATTACTCGCTTACTTTTTACTCTATTTTAACTTGTTAATAATACCTAAGTTTATAATAGGATCATTAATTTCGTTTAATTGAAAGATCTCTCATAAGAAAACTATATTGACAAATCGAAACTGTACCTACTGTAAAACTGCATCAATTCCTATCGTTATTTTCTACCATTTGCAAACATATAATACCTTTGCTCTTAAAATCCAAACAATCTTTCTTCCCAGAATACGACGTAATTGCTCCAAAAATACTAATACTAAACACAAGTCAAAATCCTCTGCAAAATTCCCACTTTTCCATTTTCAGCAGCTCGAATTCTGCTCAACCTACCATCGAGGTTGCAAACGAATCAAACGTTGCTCTCGTTCGACAGCTGTCCAACGAATATCCAAACGTTCGCGAGTCGGGGGACGCTTTTTATCTTGGGTTGAAAATGAAGGTTCGGTTCATAGGAAACGAGCGGGGCCGCGGTAAACAGCGGAGAGCAAACGCGACACTTTGATCAGGCTGGGCTGTAAGCGGAAGTGGCGCGTGCACCACCGGGTCACGCGTTTCCGCGGCTCACCCGGTATATCTGGCTGGTTATAATGTATGGCCTAGTCAGGTTCGGCGTGGTCCAGTAGGGGGTTCGGTTGACAAATCATTAACTATGCATCGAGCCGGCCTGCAAATACTCGTTACTAGTGCTTCTCCGTACTAGCCCACCCTACGGCCTCGATCCACCGCCACCAGCAGCCCCCTTTCACCCCTCGGCTCGACCACCCTGTTCGTCGCCCATACGCGCCCACGGCCCGTGCCTATCTCTCTGTCCGCGTCCACCTACCCCTCTTCCTTCGCCAACCCTCCTCGCGAACCGACAAACGCGGCACCATCAACGTACCTTCTGTCAATAGCCCGACCTAGCCATACCTAAATACATCGGTAATCATTATGCAGGGTTACAACGTCGGTCGGATGCAGCTCTATGCCTCGTACGACTCTTTCTGATTCAGCTGTTTCCTCTCAGGCACCTTTTTAGATGGGAAAGATTCTTCCGTTTTTGGAAGTCTTTCTCTCGCCATGTAGGAATCTGTCTGTTACGTAGTTACGAGGTATGTATTTAATATCGTGTTACAAACGTAAGAGGATCTTTTCCTTTGGTTTAAAATTCAGCTTCCTCGTGTATGCCAGAATTATCGGGATTTGTGGTGAACTGATAACTCTAATCTGATCCAACCCAATCACCGCGACTCAATCGCCAAATTCAAATCAAAGAAACAACCAACAACGTCCGAGGCGAAAAAGAAAAGGAGCAAGAGTTGACGTGCGATTGACTGGACGCAGTCTGAACGAACCAACTCATCCAGAAGAAGAAGCCCGACCAAAAAGCCAAGCACCAAACTGAAACCACCAAACCAGCCAAAGAGGAAAGAGCGTCGAAACGAGGAGAGAGAGAATAAAGGCGTATGACCGACTGCGGTTTCGAGCCTCTAATCACCAGACTGACACAACCCGCCCAAGAGAAAGAGGCACCCTAACCTAAATCAAACTCGACCCGAGCGCCAATCCCGGCACCCAAATTGAAAACAAAAAGAAAAAAAACCTCCGAAGCAAAAGAGAGGACAAGAGAGAGAGAGAGAGAGAGAGAGAGAGAGAGAGAGTTGACCGTATGACCGAATGCGGTTTCAGCCGCTTGTACACGGGAGTTTGTTGCCGTTTCAGTTATGCGAACGCCGGCGCGGGAATGCACGGGAATCGTAGCGAAACGGGAAGAGTAGTCGGAGTACGCGGTGAAGGGAAGTTGCAGAGGGAAGGCAAGGCCTGAAGAAGGATGACCGGGACGCGGAGGGAAGGGCAGAAAGGGCAGGACACGGAGGGGATAGGAGGACGAGCAGACGGAGGTTAGGGTCGGTACCAGCATCCCCCGGCGAGGGGCTAGAAGGGACGAGGGTGAACCGCCTCGGAGGGTGAGCGAATTCGCAGCATTAAACATGGTGGACTCGCGCATTGGTTGCGCAGTAGCTGGGCGTTACGGGCCGCACCATCGACCAGCGGACTGTACGCGCTACTGTATACCAACCATCCTGCGGCATGTTCTCTTCTCCCTCTACCCCTCTACCATCCTATCACTCACTCACTCTCTCTCTCTCTCTCTCTCTCTCTCTCTCTCTCTCTCTCTCTTTCTCTTTCTCTTTCTCTTTCTCTGTCTCTTCCCTTCTCCCTTGCTTTCTCTTTCCCTCGAGTCTCATCTCTCCTGTCCTGAGGGATAGGATCCGCGGTTCTGGATCTTGCTCCTGTTGTTTCTTAGTACGACGCTATACTTCCGACGTCATACTTCCGTGAGCATTTTTGTTTTCGGTGTATGCAAGTATGGCAGAAAATTGGTTGGACGTTGCTTTCCGGTGGATGAGTCCGGGTTCTCGCGGAGAATTCTCATGCTTCTTTTGGAAGAGTTTATGGACGAGTTTATTTAGGTATTTTCTTGGTATGTTAGTCTTGGGTTAGCATGGCTGCGTATTAACGTGGCAACTCCATTGGTGGTTCAGACTTGTTAACAGTTATTGAAATAAATAAAGATAATGATACAGAATTTTGTGATCGAATCACTGTGAGGTTTGAGATATTTGGGTGAAATGATAATTGGAGCAGTGACCTGTAAAGAGGTTTGAAGAGCTTTGTCACGATAGTAAAGAGAGAGAGAGAGAGAGAAAGATATCAGAGATATCAGAATATTCGAGCAATGTTTTCTACCATAAAGCATTTAAATACTTATTATTGTACTCCGATATTTCATTGTAATCAATCTTATAGGGTTGATACGGGCAATTATACGGGCCAATTGTGGAATTTACAAATCGTAATGCAAATTATTTGTTACTATCGGCAAAATAAACTAAATCGTTCTCATTTCAAAACGGAGAAGAAATCTCTGCAACGGGATATCAAAAAGTTTTGCAAAACAATTCGTTGCGATTAATAATTGTACGTCTCAACGAAATTACGTCAAGCAGCACCAAATCGAATTCAACAGTCAGTAGTAAAGTCCGAAATTCACAGTAAGATTTTCCAACGCAAAATAAGGGAAACCGAAGCTCGAGGGACTCGAAAGAGGCTCACTGACGTTGCGGATGCTAGACGCGGTGGGAGAGCCGAAGGACGCGGTCTGCTTCGGAAGGGTGGATGCGCGCGAGTATAATAAAGGGTAAACACACCCCACGGGGCGGCAACGGGAAGGTCCTTTGCGATTTCGTGAGATTTTCAGTTAATTTTCTGGTTCCTCTTATGGACCACTCCATCAAGCATCTCCCTCTTCCTCCTCCCCCTTCCTCCCTCCCACCCTCTTGCTCTCTCGCTCTCACTCTCTCTTTCTCTCTCCACCGAAGCTTTTCTGGGCTATCTCTCGTCCACCATTCGGATCCTCGGCCCCGGAGCCCTTCCCTTTTCGTAAGAGTTTTCAACCCTTCCAACAAGGCGGCCTGGTATAATATTCAATTACATAGCTGCAAGTAAAGTCAAACAAACCCACGGGCCTGCAAATCTCTCTCTCTCTCTCTCTCTCTCTCTTTCTCTCTTTCTCTCTTTCTCTCGCTTCGACGTTGGCTGTGCTCGCGCGTCCTGTCGTCTTCGTCTATCGCGCGGGACTCTGGCCTCTTCCGGGGTTGGTCGAGACTCTCCGGAGCTCCGACAGGGTGTATACACCCGCCACCCGACCATCCACCCTCTCCTCTCGCCGCCCCCTCCCACCCTCTGCCCCCCGTGTATATACGTTGCGTTACTCCACGTTACTTTACCGTAGCCCGTTCGCTGTAGTTTGCAGAGACGCCTGGCCATGGTAACGAAGAGAGTGCAAATTCTTGTTTGGAAAAGACGACGACGACGAGGAGGAGGACTATAGCCCCCGTTATTCACCCTCGCGGCGGCACCGAGCCGCTCCGAAAAAAAAAGAAAGGAGGAAAAAGAAAAAGAAACAGCCGGAGAGAGTGAGAGCGCGTGTGCGCGTTTTTATGAATTTAAACCGACTTTAACTGCTCCCCGGAATTGCGAAGTCTTCGTTTAAGTACATCCAGGTGACGGAGATTGGGGAAGGTTTGAAGTGGAATTTTTGAAGTTCAGGGGAAGACTGAATGGTTGAGAGGAGGGGTGAATGAATAGATTTAAAAAAAAAAAAGTGATAAAAGCAAAAGTAGAAAACTGAAAATTATCTTCAGTTCATGATTGTAACGGAAGTTCAACTTACGAGGACAAATGAAGATAGGAATGTGCTATTCGATTGCTTTTACATTTCGAAAAGGATAGATTTCCTTCTATTTCGAATATCACAGATTGAAGAGTTTCCTGAACCGAGAGTTTCCAAAATTGAAAACGACTGTACCATGTTTCCAAGTCTTACAGAGTCTTATAGTCTTCGTAAGACCCTACAAAATCTCACGGCCAAATAAAGCTTGAAATCGCAGTAACCAACAGTAATATTCAAGTATCAGATCTTGTGTGTGTGTGTGTGTGTGTGTGTAATTCCTCTGAAAATCCCACGTTTCCCAAGGAATCTCGTACTTACGAGATTTTGCATCTTGTATTGATCATGCTATCATTCGGCGCCTATGAAGCGGCTTGGCTGGCGCCATCTGTAGAGATTTTCCAGAATGAACGGATCCTGAAGAGCCCTAATATTCCTCCAACATTTGGATTTTCCATTTCTAGACATTCATTCGAAACGTCAACTCGAAATTATCAATTCAAACACTTTCGTCGCCGACGCATGTATCAAACTGTCTACATAATTAACATTTAACACTCTACCCTAACCCTTGTGCAATCCACCCTCTAATACCCTCAAACGTACCGAATTACTCTTCGATGACACCTATTTTCCAGAACGTTAGAGGACGTCGTCAGCTAGAATCGCCTGGCGTCTTCGTTAATGAAATTAATTACTACGATAAACAGGGATATTTTGGCGTCGGGTTCGTTAAAATATCGGCGTTAGGGTGATATTATTAGGGGTCTGGCGCGTAGTTTACGAGAATTATCGACGATGATGAGCGGACAATGAGAGCAAGTCGGCCGGAAACGCGGCATAATGGGCCACGTTTGCCCGCTGGCTGAACCAACCCCTACGATTCACGCTCGCGACTACCCCTTGACGTACAACTGACGAGTCGGGCGAATTAAATATGAATAAGCAGTGCCTCCGTGCGACCAAACGATTCTCATGCCTCGTCTATTTTGTCCGACAAATTACGCTGCACTTGCGGATTCAGGGGTTACGATCGTACGAGAAAGGGTTGAACGAAATATACGGAGACAACGAACGTGGCCAATTTCGGGGAAAAAATGTTGTGCTCGAGTGTTTCGGTCTTAAGGAAGGTCTGAAGCCGGTCAGTGAATCGTAAGAGTCTTTTAATTTTGAATTTTCAAGGAATCTGACAGTACTAACCAAAAAATTGGAATAACTTTCACGCTATTAATTTAGTTCGTTATTTTTAATTACGTGCCTCCGAGAAATATTGAAATCAGAAATCGAAATCAAACTTGGAAGTACTAATCAGTTATTAATTAACTTTCCGATATCATTCGATACTTAATTTATTTTACCATAAAAATATACTTCGATATTAATAACCATCCGCTATTTTTGTTCCCCGCAATTAAACCGATAACCAACTGTAACCACCACCCTCCACCAAATCGAATCACCGTTAATAAAGAATCAACCATCTTATCGCCCCTCTGTGATATTCAATTAAACCGTAAAAATAGCGGCGAATTACGGACGGAATAGTCGATTAGCCGGGCGAAAGGGGTGCGAACGAGAGCAGGCGCGCGCGCGCACGACCAAGATAAAAGTTGCGCGTCTTCCATCGTCTTGTCGCTTCCGTTTTCTTCCTGCAGTTTCCACTTGCTCCGACTGGAACTCCAGCCTGGGACACGAGCCTTGGCCACGCTTAATTCTAGCTAATTAATAAACTTTTACCATCTCCGTGTTTGTAACCACCCCCGGTCGCCCCTTGGAACCCTCTCACAGCCAGCTTTCGAATTCATCTTCTAACCGGTTCGTCTCAAAGGGTGGCTTTACTGTTCGTTCACTCGCGGCTCTCTCTCTCTCTCTTTCTCTCTCTCTCTCTCTTTCTCTTATCCTCCATTTCTCTGTTCCTCTTCCCACTCTTCTCTCTCTTTCTCTTTTATTCTCTTTCGCCTCACCCTTTTCGAGAGAGAGTTTAACCGGCTTCAAAGACAGCGTACAATCATCCGCTTTCTGTTAGACCAAGTTCAAAGACCGGATCTCCCGTCGTTTTCTCTGTCTCCTTTCACCTCTCATTCCTTATTCTTCGTCTCTTTCTTTCGTCCTGTCACGTTGCAAAGCAAGGTTTTTCTCCCTCCTCAGACGAAGTATCGCGGAATTTTCCAAGGGTTTTTCGAGAGCTTCTGTTTTCCACGTTCGTCTATCTGAGAAAGGGCTTGGAGAGAGAGAGAGAGAGAGAGAGAGAGAGAGAGAGAGAGAGAGAAGAGAGGGTTGCGTCGTGCCACACGACGGAGAAATTACGAGGCAAGCCGGGAATTTAAAGTTAATTGGAGCGTCTTCGGAATCTCCGTGCGCGCCGTTCGTCAACGATTAATTAAGCTCGAAATTAAATCCGTCAGAAAGTAATTCCGCCGCGTGACGATACGTGGAATTAGTGTCTCCTCTCGTTCTGTTTCTGATTCTCATGGTTTCATTTTCTTTTTCTTTTTCTTTTTTTTTTTCTTTCTTTGAACGTAATTGGCGTAATTTATGGTTGAATTGATTGCGGTGGAAATTGGGGAAATTATATCGTGGATGTAGGAAGTATCATTTATCATGGCATTTATGTATTAATTAATTAAATCCAAATATTATAGTATATATTTATTATAGTATATATTTAGGTATACTAGAACTATCGACAATTAAAGTATCAAAATTGAATCAGAGAATATGGGGAAAGTATCTTTCATTTCACGTAAAATAGGTAATTCAAATCTCTAAAGATACACCGTTGTAAATTTTTAAAATTTTTAGGAAAAATTATGAAATTATACAATGTTTTATACTATTTTGATAGTTCTAGTAACTATACTAAATCTTGTATCACTTACGTTAGTAATAGTAATAGAAAAATTTAACATCGTGAAAATAAGATGTAGAATTATGTCTAAAAACGTTTCGTTGTAATATAAAAACACGTATGCTAATACTTTTTATAGTTGCCATAATTGATGATGATCGTAAATCAAAGACTTTGAATTTAGATTCTAAATTGTTAGGAGATTCTGAATTTAGATTAGAATTTGAATTTCCTACAAGTGGCATCTTTTTCATTTCATAATTGATTTAAATTATAACTGGACTATGAATATCTATGTAACTTCATAGTTTTATTTTCGTAATTTAGATTACAAAATTTAGATAATTAAATAGATGACCAACTAAATATCGCGATATGTAAGTTATTTTACCTAATTTTAAATGGTGTACAAATTATATTCACCAAACTTTTGTGTCTGTAGATTTCACACAAATACACAAAA
This sequence comes from Frieseomelitta varia, assembly GCF_011392965.1. Lineage (NCBI taxonomy): Eukaryota > Metazoa > Arthropoda > Insecta > Hymenoptera > Apidae > Frieseomelitta > Frieseomelitta varia. The sequence continues at coordinate 13,508 of NW_025110499.1, read as the reverse complement.
ATTTAGTCTAATTATAATTTTGTTTCCTCTGATTATACGGTCGCGATTTAAAAAGATGTAATAATTTTATGAAAAATAGCAGTAAACTAACTTGCGCTGCTAGAATATTTATTGTTAGCCAACTATATTGTACGATAAATATGTAGATATATTTAATTAAAAATTCTTGTGTTTTTCTTTCTTTTTTTTTTTTTTTTTGTAAAAGAAGCTACTTAAAGGAAATTGAAAGTCTTAAGGGCATCGAAATAGCTTTAGATATTGTTCGATGACAACGGGGAGCTCTCCTGAGCACTAATGTTGACAGAAAAATATTTGCCGGTACACAGGATATCGCAGAAATAGTGATTCTCTTCGAGCAAATAGAAATCCTGGCACAATGGACTATATAAGATGGTTCCAGTTGAAACAAAAAATCCTCAACGATATTTCGATCGAGATCGCCTAACATTAAACCGTTTCCTTTCCAATAAAAGTCTTTTTAGACTATACATATCTTTCACGTACAACAGATCTAAATCATATTTAATTTCAGTTACAACATTTTCTAATTTCATTAAAATAAGTGTATTTCTCTAACTTCACTATTAACGTGTAGTCGAACTCAAATATTTTATCTAAACTGCAAATTATTGGAACTATATTTTAGTCAATACCCGATTAATTGAATTTTTGTTAGTTGAATTCAGTCGTCTCTTACTATACGAGAGAAAAATAATATCTGAAAAAATCCATAAGTTTTTATTGAAACTATCGAAACCATCGCTTTCTGTTAAATTTAATAGTTTCGATGATAAGATCCAGACAGTTAAACAACGTGTAAAAATAGAGAAAAAATTAAACATTATTAAAACTAATAAATAATAGTCGATCTCGACTGTTTTTAATTCTGGTGAACTAATCGTGCCAACGTGGAGAAGCGAATTAAGCGATCAAATTACTAAAATTAAACGGCGAGACCGAGTATTTTAGGCTTGACGACGGCCATATTGTGCTCGGTATCGGGCACAATTAACGAGGCACGCTACATTATCCCGGGGCCCGTAAAACCTTTATTGGAACATAATTTCGGCGTGCACACAAAGGCGACAGTTATTGAGGGGCTGCGCGCGCGCGCGCGTGCGAGCGTTTCGACAGAGGATCTCGAAGATCTCCGTGATCCTCCCCGATCCCTTCTTTCCGGCGTGTTCTATTGCCAGACAAACATTGCCAGTCGTCGCCTCGTCGCTAATAAACCCAACTTCAGGGACGTGATTTACACACTAGCACGCTCGCCACGAGTAACGCGCTTTTATGGCCTGGCCCTCGTCGAACTTCGAGAAAACCATGGATCTGACGACGGACTGATAACTCTGACAGCAAGAACCGTACACTTGGTTCGTTGCTTCGTTTTTACGAATTGTTGGGAATCGTCGAGTTTCAGACGAACAAATTGGAACATTTTTTTTTATTTACGTTCAAATTGTACCTCGTTCAAGGGAAATTGAAAAGTGATTGAAAGTTAATCTCTTTTTGAAATTTTCGATTAAGCGACAAAGAAAGTGAGAAAGAAATGGAAACAGTTTAAATTTAGTTTAAGCAAAGTGGAAACGATGAACGTGTCCTCCGTTTCGTGGGAAAATGGAGAGATTCCATCGCGAGCCTCACGCACAATCGAACAAACAGTCTACGTGTGAGCCTCTAATTAACGGCCAGGGACATGTTTGCGCGTTCGAAGAAAATTCAACGCAAATAATGTATGATAGAACGGTAGAAGGTGGCGAGTAATTACGCGTGTACGGCACGCGGCAACCTTCTGATAAACACTGCCCTCTCGTTTGACCCTCACGTTTGACCCTCTCGTTTCTGGTACTCCGCCACGTGACCGGAAACGGCCAGGACGGACGTGAAGATCGCTAGAACACGTGTAACGACTGCTGTCCACGAATAATTAATATACGCGTCGAAGACAAATAGGATGCGCCCTGAAATTAACGAAGAACAATGTACAACAACGTGGAAATTTAGTGTTTCAATCATCTTGAAAATTGTAATTTGAAAAGATGATGATTAGACTGTGGATGTTGGTGTAAATTTGTGTTTTCATGGATATTAAAGAAATAGGAAGTGAAAGAAGAAACGTTCTAAATATCTCTAAATATAATGCTACCCACCCTCATTAATAATTTTTATTTAAAATTATTAAGAAAACAAATCTGGATATATCATAGTGGAGAATACATCATACTGAAATGCAGTCACTCTTCTTAAAAGCACTGTAGTCACCTCTTCTTAAAAGACAAGCTAAATGATCCCCAGGAAGTGCACCGAGCTTTAAAAGACTTAACCTGTTTTATAATAGTCACTCCACAATCCATAATTATACTCTTCCAGATATATTCTATATATTCCATGTAGTTGGTGTAACATAGAATTTATATAAATAAAAAAGATTTATTATTCTAAATATTTTAATATTTTAATATTCTAATCGCTCTAAATATTTCAAGCGTTTTAAATATTCTAAATACATTCTAAAATTCCAATAAATTCTAATATTCCAAGAAATTCGAAATATCCCAACTACCATTGCATTAATCCTTGTACCTTTACACTCTCTTTACTGAAAGATGGACAAACATCTGCAATTTAATAATAATTTATTGCAGATTTCGTGGAACAGTTTCACAAGAAAGGTTTTACGAATTAATAAAAATTCCACAAACAAACACCACACTCTAAACAAAATCTTGTATCCACGTGTACAGATACACCTTCAGTCAAAAAAACGTTGAGAACGATCCAAAATTTTCCATGTATTATTCAATCTCATATCCGAGGATCGTGATAATTAGCCCGGACACTTGGACGTGAGCGGGCAAGCGATCGAGTAAGGATGTTTAAATTAAAAAAGAGAGCGAGAGCACGCGCGCGCGCGCGAGAGAGAGAGAGAGAGAGAGAGAGAGAGAGAAAAGAATAAAAAAGAAAACGAGCGAAAAGTGGAGAGGCACTCTGCCGGTGTCGCTTTAAATCGACACACGGATACCCCTCTGTCTCTGCTCTGCTCTGCTCTGCTCTGCTCTGCTCTGCTCTGCTCTCTTTTCTACATATATCTAACGAACAACTAGGTATATTTGCCAGGCATAAACGGAATGGCGCGGAGCACCATGGGGTTGCGGCCGGATATCTATGCTGCGCGACTACCCTGTAATAATAGGTACTCGCTCAAATATTTCCCGGTTAAATATTTGATCTCGTTTTTATACCATTTATTAAAAGCCACAAGTGAAACGCGCGCACACGCGCCTTAACCGAAATCCGCGGCGCGCGCCGATATCTACCGTGCCGTTCCGTGCCGGCGACGGCCATCATTAGAGATGGGATCGAGCACCTCACAACCCAAGCTCGATACCTTCGAATTGTTTGAATTCGCAGCTTTTAAAATTATCTCCAACGACACTACTACCTACTACCTACTTAAATTCAAAGGGTCTCACCTTGAAACGTTTCACTTTTGGGAAACGAAAATGGTACTTGCAGGTAAGCTGGAAGCATTAGCGGATAAAGATGGTCAACAAATTGACCATCTTTTACCTTCAGTCGTTGGATTTGAACTGTTTGAAAGTATTTTCAGGTATAACTCGAATTTAAACGAGATACTTTCGAACGTTTTTACAAGTATTTTTGGAAATATCGTTAATATGGATTGAAATATCAGCGGACAGAGATAGAAAAGTAGATTCGAAGCGTTTAAAAGTATTTTCAAATTTACAGATAGTTTCAAATTTAAGTGGGATACATTCGAATGTTTCACGAATACTTTTGAGAAATGAAAATGAAATTGATTACTGGTGAATGAACCACTTTGAATCTTTTTAGTAATTTTAGATATAAATGTTAGCATGCGCTCTCGACGGGTGATTCAAAGATTTTTTTTACTTTTACGAAACATGTTCTTGTTTTTCTACAACGCGATTCAATTCTTACTATTAGATTTCCAATATTAAATTATTATTCAATTATTTCTATTATTAAATTAATTATATTAGCAAATTATTCTCACAACAATTCCTATATTTTATTCTATTATATTTGCACATATTTTACTTTGTTATACTTTCTACAACAATCCCTGTCATTAAATTAATATTAAATTAGCATTAAGTTACTCCGTAAGACTCTGATTTCCAAAGTTACTTGAAAATTTCAAATATCTTACCATCGAACCATTCTTGAAACCCGTAAGTGACTCATTTACCCAGATACTCATTTAATCAGATCAAATGTACTCGTTGAAACATTTTTACTTTCGCCATAGCATTCCGAACTCGTGAAACGAAACTTAGACGTCGAACTTGACTCGGATTTGTAAGTACATATTGGACTTGATCCCATTCCGTCGTTGTTTCATCGCGAGATGAAACGCGTTGCTAACCCGGCCGAAGGCGGATGGTTATTGGAATTCAGATTGGACAAGAAAGGAAGCGCGAGGAAACGGAGGATGGTCGGTCGAAGTCTGGTTGGTGGCCGAAGGAAGGGAAGTTTGAAGGGGTTGTTGAAGAAAAGTGGCTGGTGAGAATTGGATGTTCGGAAATAAGGGTAGCGTTTCAAGTCGTGCGAATATTCAAGGGTTCTTTCGTTTCGTTCATGATCGTTGTTCGAATTTTATTTTCGTCAATTCCGACAATTATAATTCGTGTTAAAACTTGGACACCGACAGGAAACAAAATGTCAAAGAAAGCAATATCTATATCTATTTCAAAAAGAAGGAGAAGAAATTAAAAGATAATAATATAAATATATAAGTAAAGCCAGATTGTGGTTATAAAGAATTAGATATAAGTCTGTCTCATTATCTATACCAGCGCAGCGTCTAGAATATTGACAAATTAGTAATTTCATTTAGCCTGTCGGATTCCATTTATTGACTCGCGATCGATTTTATGATCTGTATAGCCTCCGCTTCGATGTAATACGCAGTCTACTCTCTTTTTCTTTTTTCTCCTTTCTTTTTTCTTTTCCCTCCCAAGATTGCATTACTCTCCCATTACCCGGTGTTGACTCAATTTCGTTTCTACGTCTCCCCTGTCAATATTATTCCTCGGTTACCGGGCCAATAAAATTTCGCCTAACTTCTGCAAATCTACCTTTATGCGCCGTTCTTCAAATACATTAAGTGGCGAGACGATCGGCCGCTCGCTGCCCTTAAAAGTACCGCAATAAACATTATTATGTAGGACTCGCGCGAATCGAATTGGAAAATTACTGATTACAAAGAGGAGGCGAGAAATTAATCGGAACTACTGGTCGCCTCTATTACCAGGACGATGCTGCTATCAGAAAATTGAAAAGGTCTCGGTTCCTTAATTGAAGAAGAAGGGAAACAAGAGGGCAAAAATGAAGGAAATGGAACTTTTCTTTGCTTCTGTGGTCTATTATTGTCTAATACTTAGCTTATTACCTGCATCAATTGTTTTGAATTCAAGAAACACTATCAATGAAACTTTCAAACAGATTTTTGGTCAACCCAGTAAAGACCAAGCGATAATTTATCACTCCGGAAACTTCAATTTCGTGAAATTTTGTACAATTGTGAAATCCAAGGGGATGTAATGGCGTAAAGATATTAAGGAAATGTTTAGAATTTCTATTCGTGACTCTAATATCAAATATCAGGTGAGTGGAAATCTCCTAAAGCACATGCAACGCGAACGAAGCACCTAACAGATTTGTGATGGAACGAACGAAACGAAAAGAAAAAGATGAAAACGATAAATCTGTACTCCCTCTTACTATTCTATACAGCACGTTCTTTCGCCCATTTCAAAAACCCCATCAATTCACGCTACCAATCAATTTCTGCCCGCGAATCGAAATTTTTTCCTCCCAAAGTGTTTCCTCCGAAAGAAAGAAAGAAAGGGAAACCCGGATGAAAGAGCAGAAAAAAAAGGAGTCAAAAATCAAAGAGCTTTCGAATTCGACTGTCCGCGATACACGGTACACGGTACACGATACACGTATGTATTCATAGCAACAAGAGGATGCGTTCAATCGAACGAAACCCCTGTGACCGAAACCCCTTTCGCCGACACCGGTTTGCGCTTTTTTCAAAGCGGTACCCGCGGACGATTCCTCGATAAGTGACCTCGCCGTATTACCTAGATTACCATCGACGCTCGGCCACCACCACGAGCACACACAACCCCCCCCCCCCCCCCCTGCTGCCTCTCTTACTCGACGAGGAGCATCAGAATGGTCAGAGTCGGTCAATATATTGGAGGAACGAGCCGAGAGGGTGGCTCGGCCAAGGGGCTGGTACACGAGGAGAACACGAGGTCGCGAAAGGAGAAAGCGAGAGGGGAAGCGAGCAGGAAACGGCGCGGCAGGCGAAAGGTGGAGGAAAATCGAGCGAGGAGGCGAAGAGGCGGCGAGCGGCGGAGCAAGAGGCGGCGGGAACATCGCGGGCAAGGAGAGAAAGAGAGGGTTGCCACGACGATCGAGGGGGAGTGGCGCAAACATTTGCCTGCCGCCCGGTAAATTAAAAGCACACAGAGAGGAGAGAATAGAAACGGGAGGAGAGTGAATAAGTGAATGAACGAACGAACGAACGAACGAACGAACGAACGACCGAACGAACGAACGAACGAACGAGGGATCGTAGGTGGCCATCGTTTCCTCCGCCTCGCATCCCCCTTTCCCACCCCCGCCCTTATCATCCCCCTTTTTGCATCGCTCTCGAGCAACCGAATCTCGGCCGCGAGCCGCTTTGCCTCTGTGTACCGACGGTCCGCAACAAACTCGAAATTCGCCGGAAAAATTGTTCGATTAGGCTTCCCGTTCGCTTAACAGCCGGCTGAAAGCGGCCTTTAAGCATGCATCGCACACGGTTACACGGCAACGGTCTCGTGTAACGGTGACGACGCGACGTATGTAGGTACAGAGAGGGATGTTCGCTCGATTATGGTGATTCGTGAAATGTCTTTATGATGCCGTCAACTGTGCAAGTTTGCCTGATACGTAAGCATTATCTGCCTGACTGGAATATATTCTAAATAGGAAATGTCGCAGATATTATTTGTCAGACTAATGTATTTTCTTTTTTTTTTTTGAATGAAGAATAAATTTATGAATTCATTTGGACGCCTAATGATTGATGTTTGAATGCCAATATCGATTGAATTGTTTTTCTTCGAGTTGTTTTCACGATTTTACGTTAATTGTGTATAATCTGTCGTACGATAATCCTCCATCTTTGTATCTACATATATTCTGTGCCTACATTGCTGTACATTGCTTCTTTGTCTATCTATGTACGCATTATCTATTTTTGTGTACATTGTAAAATGGTTCGCTAGATTCGTATCTATACCATAGAGTATACTTTACACAAATGAGAGTACATAAATGTAATCAAAAGGGGACGCTAAATAATTTTGTCGTCAAAGAAAGTTTCGTAGAAAATTTCCACTCAATTTCCACTTGGTTAATTGCTTGATTAATTCAAACTTGTTAATAAAGTGTAACATCGAACGATACATCGACATCGTCAATTTTACGTACAACTACAGGAAACCTATACTAAAAATTTTTTATTTTCAAGTTGCCAATTTCCGTTCGTCTTTAGCGCGTTAAAATTGCAAGAGCAAAAATTACATTCGAGGAGTATTGGACCGAGCTTTTTGTTTATTAGCCTCTTACACGTAAACACCGTCACATTTTCAATGGCTTGTCCAGATTAATCTACAATATTGGCCTGTGTTTCGTTGAACAAAACGCGGTATGCGAACTGCCTGTTAGCTCTCGGTAACTCTGCACTCTCCGCACCGATGAAATATTTTTTCAACAAACTGGCCTGGTGCGTGCACGCACAATTGGAAAATTCGCAATTGCAAATTTCCGCGCGAGTTCCTTGGACCCCGAATCTCGCAAACTTCGAATTTAAGTTGAAGGTAAAATTGAACGTTCGCGTGACTGCCCGATCGAGCGAAGTTAAACCAATTCCCGCAAGTTTCAATCCGCCGGGAGATCGATTAATTTTAGAAAGCTTCAACGTCTCCTTGCTAATTAAATTCCGACGAGTTTTTCATTCGTCAAATGTAGATGCGGAATAGATTTTGAATTCCATTAATTATTAGTCGACTATAGAAAGAACATGTACTAAAATACGTGGATATTTGTATCTACTAGAAAAAAAAAGACATGAAATGTTTGATAAATTGGAAGAAATTTCGTGCATCTTAGTTTGTACAGAATATTAAATACCTTCTCAGTAATTATGCAGAAGGAAGTTTAAAATTGTTTGTAATATTGATATGTATCTACATATAATGAACGAGAATTAGCAAATTTTATATCATTCTTTAACATAAATAACAATCATCTATTCATTATTTTTGTTAAATATTTTATCAACCCATTTTATAAAATTAACTCTATAATTAATTTTACAAAATTATGAGTCATCTATTCTCATTTACATATACGTTCTCTTTTCTTCTTTTCTTAAAATACCGTTTATTCCCAAAATTGATTGCTGATTATTGACAGTGCCGATCTACTCCCGACATTAGCCGAAATTTTTGTAGAAAGTAATAAACTCTCAAACTTTTCCTCCACAAAATCGTTTATATCCAAAATCATCGAAGACTCCAAGAATTACCACTCTTCGTCCAACCACCTTATTATCTACTGCTTATATATTATATATATATATATATATATATATATATATATATATATCCTTATTATAAATAATATTAAATTATTATATATATATTATATAATATTTTAATTAAAAAAAAATATATAATTATGGTTAAATTATAAATTAAATTAATATTTTATATATAATTTATTAAAATTAAATATATTTAATTTAAGATGAAATTAATAAAAAATTCTTAATATAAAAATTAATGAAAATTAAATAAGGGAATTAAAATTAATAATTATAAATTAAAGTGCCAGCAATAGCGGTTAAACTTATATTATAAGTTTATAATTAACAAACTTGATTAAAATAAATAAATAATATTTATATAAAAATTAATAATTATAGGTGAAATTTAAATTATTTATATAAATATAATTTTATATATTAAAATATATGAAAATTGAATAATAAACTAGGATTAGATACCCTATTATATTAATATAAGATAAGATATTTTTATAATTAAATGTTGAATCATTAAAATAAAGTAATATGGCGGCCTTTTAAACTTTTTAGGGAAATTTGTTGTTTAATTTGATAATCCATACTATAAGATAAGATATACTTAAATTATATTTATGTATTGCTATTATAATTTATAATATATCTTAAGGATATATATTATATAATATATAATATATAAGCGAAATGAAATTGTCTCAAACTGTCTCTCGCGGAATCCCAGAGGGCCACGGATCGAAATCTGTATACCGAAAGTCATCGAAGACACCGAGAATTCGAACAAACTGTTCGTCTAGCCTATCAGTTGTTGAGGAACACCGGTTTCACGGGGTGTCTTGGTGCGAGAACGAGAGTGAGAGAGAGAGAGAGAGAGAGAGAGAGAGAGAGAGAGAGAGAGGAAGAAAAAGGAAAGGGGTGCAGGCACGGAGAACGCGAACGTGGAGATGGTGGTAGTGGCGGTTGACGGTGGTCGACGGTGGTTGACGGTAGTGGTGTATGCCGCGACAAATATTTACCTGTCAACACAGAGAGAGGCTCGCACTACCATCCCGTTCCATCCCTTCGCCGCAAACGACATGCATATCCAAGCGAACGTTTGATGGCTGGACTGGAGAGACAGAGAGGAACAGAGAGAAAGAGAGAGAGGGAGCGAGCGAGTGAAGGGGGATGAAGGGGGAGAGGGAAGAGAGATGGGACGTCGCGAAGGGAGCCAAACGAATCATAAAAAGGGCCGATTGAGAGACAAAGCAGAACAGAGAGAGGAGAGAGAGAGAGAGAGAGGGGGGGGGGGTGGGAGGCAGTGACACGTGATAAGAAGCTGAAACGTGATTTTTCACGCGAGCTGACGTCAATGACGGGACGCGAGTTTTCGGACAATCGAATGCGACTGACGATGGGAGGATTGTGTTCTACTTATTTTATTGATTTCACGCTGTCACACTGCTGTCTTGGATTACTCGTGACAAATCTAATACAAGATACCTGTGATGTGACTTTCGACTGTGAAATTATGGTAGATGAGAGGATATCTTGAGAGGATATCTATCATGACTTTGAGGTGAATTAGAAATGTGTGAAGATTCCTTGAAGTTTTTATCGAATTTAAATTGAGTGAAATTCCGTTTCGTTCCGACAGAAATAGGTTTAGTGTGAAAATATCAGTCACAAGATCAAACATTTTTCTTTTCGTGCCTGTAACTTGATCAAGAAGAGAAAGGGGATATTTATTGGTTTCAAAAAATATTGCGTGGAGAAACAAAAAAGGATCGTGAAAATTGATTCATTTTCCTGAAGCGTGATACCGAAATGTACATGGGGAAAATGGAGAGTAAAACATAGACGACAGGTATTAATGCTTGAACCGCATGGTTGCGTAAATGACTATACACACTACTTACGGACGTGTGGCGTGCAAATGCAAGAATAGAATTTAATTCAATTGTTTTTACCTCAATTTCCATGTCTTATTATTTCTTTCTTTCAATGATAATCAATTTTTGAAAACGGTCAGAATGCGCCAACGTTTAGCATAAAGTAACCAAACAAACTAACTGGGCGGTTTAAGTGTTAATATATAAACGAGTCATTAACATGCATTTAACGGTGGTGAAAGGTATCTTTAGCTGGAAATTCTGAACTATACTTAACCAATCATAAACACCATCGAATATTCAATGTTTAAGCTAACAATCAGCAAACTGTTGACAAATATTTTCCTTAAACTATTGCTCCTAGAATATAAACCAACAAAGCCGGAGTGTTGTACCGCTGTTGACGAGCCATTCGACAACACGTCCATGTCAAACAACGTTGTTCCTTAGTCATCTTTGTATTGGCGGCCTTAATCCGTCGGGAAACTTCGCAACATTCATTCAGGGGAGCATTATTAGTTAATCGTAATCTAAACAAATTTCTTTCCTCGTCTATTTAGGCTTCTCAACGAGTGTAAAGTGATAAATTGATAATTTTTGGTCAACTTCTCTAACATGTACGTCAAATGGAATGTTTTATTCATTAATTCTTCAACAAAGAAACCAGAATGATTAAAAAAGAAAATAGAAAAGAAGAGCGACTGTTTTTCTTATAAATAACTTGAGATTTATTACAATATGCAGATCATCTGATTGAACCAATAAACAACGAAGAAATAAAAACCTATCTATATTATCAAATTGTATTTTTCAACACTTATGGATTTGTGAAAGAAAATTCTAAGAATTCTTCCACCCAGACTTTATAATTTTATAAAATTTAAACGAATTGACGTTTATCTGTTTATCTGACGTTATGACAAATTGTTGCTGAATGGATTCAATAATTCATTTAACTATACATAGTATTCTTTGTAAGTGGAGCAAGTAAATATACATAAATTGAATAATCCAGTAGTAAAATGATCTTTAATGACTCGATACGACAATCGTCAACGTATTACTTGTCAAATACAATTTTATTTAACAAAATTATGAATAATACTTCGCACCCAATTTCCTCCCCCTTCCCTCCTTCGCCAGAATACACGACACACTCGTAGGTCACGAACGTTTCTGTGTCTCGAAACAGCTCGAAGATCGAAGGGATTAATTAAAGAATGCTCGGCGGGACCGCGAAAGATCGGTCAACAGCCGTCATGCACGAGTATAAGGGGGTTGGGCGGACGGGGTCCGAAACGAACGACAGCCGTGAACCGTGGGCAAAAAGGAATCGGAGCGAGTGAAACGGAACGCAATCGAGTCTTTGTTGCGCTTTTACCTGGAAGCCGACTAGGCCCGCCACTGTCTGCCCATGTTTGTCCCGCGCAAACTTTGTTTTTACAAATAGAACCACATGTTCCTCCGTTCACCCTCTACCCATTCTCTTTTCCCTCCATCCTCAGCTTTTCGCAGAGTCTCTCTCTCTCTCTCTCTCTCTCTCTCTCTCTTTTCCCTCTTCTTTCTTCCTTTCTTTCCTTCTTTCTTTCTAACCTTCTCCTCTCTTCGTTCGTTTCAGGCCTTCCCTGTCGCTCGCTCGCTTTCGTTCTCTCTTCCATCCCCGTCTTCGCCGCCCCTCTTTCGCTCGCCTTGCCTCGCCGGGACCCACACCCCCTTGCGCACACACGCGACAGGTGGTAAAGTATAACAAAAAGGCAAGTTCATTCAAACGGTTTGCGTTGGATTCGCTTTGCACCTCGGAATTTCTTTGGAAAGCCGCACACCCCGTCAAATATTAGCCCGCGACTGACTTTTGTGACTCGTGGATCCGTGTTGATAGACCAACTCGAAGTGCTCGCTATTTCCACTGATCTTTTCAAGGCTGTTTAGTTGCCAGGGAACCGAGCTCGGGACACCGGTGGTGGATCGGATCGCGATTGTTTTGAAACGAAAGGGCTAGATTTTGGATAATTTGGCTGATGTCGATGGAGATTTGGTCGCGTTGCGGTTCGTCGGTTTAAGACTCGGGGATCGTTTGCGAATTTTTTTTATTCGATTGTAATATCCGTTGTTTCCAGAATTTTTGCAGCGAAGAATTTCGTTAGAATAGAAATGATTCAGAAATTAACGCCAAAATACAAAAGGCGCGTAGTTACTAGCTTCTCGTAGAAAATAAATGTTGCAGTTATATTTTTAAGAATATAATTACAACGTAAAACTTAAGAAGGAAATTGTTTTACGTACTAAATATTGCAAAAAGTGTACATCCTTTTCGTTTTATACAACTTTTCCATGTTACGTGCATTTTTACATTTTCTGATTTCAAGTACATTCATAAAAATCCGCAGTCTAACAGTGACGTTTGAAACGTGAAACACACATGTTTGTCTTAAGAGACTTAAGTCTCTCCCGGAATACATTGTAAAAGAATCAAGTGGATTAAAATGTAATTAGTTGTTGGAAATTCGTGAATATATTCATTCATACGATATTGAATAAAATATGTAATTAGTTTTTAAAAATTTATGAAATTATCAAATCTCCTATAGAAGAGATGCTTTGCCAACGTCATTGATAGATATAATTTTATTTAAAGGCAGGTATGAATTATTGTTTCATCTATTGTAATTCTTCCGATTTTTCCGCGAATTCTTGAAAATCTTTCCGACAGAGAAATAGAGAGAGAGAGAGAGAGAGAGAAAAAGAGAGAGAGAGAGAAATCTCGAAACGCAAAAGATCGAGGAGTGTCTTCGACCATACGCGCGAGTCTCGGCTAGGAGACCGTTAATTAATATTTATGAGCGACGTACGCGCATTTCTGCGTAGAACTTGTTCAATGAGTGCCAATTGTCAGCGGCGTTCGCTTAAATTGCTCATTGAATATTCATGCGAGAGCTGTTGTTGCGGGAATGCAGCACTGAACGATACCTAAATACGAGAAAAAAAAA
>NW_025110498.1:179003-181539 GCF_011392965.1 Frieseomelitta varia | reverse complement strand
TTTTTTTGGAGGGGGGTGGCTCGTTCGTCCGTTCGTTCGTTTGGCCCTCGTTTTATCTTTGTGGAGTGAGCTTCAGCGATGATTGCTCGATTTGTGTTGTAAAACGTTCAAGGTTGTAACTGCGCGCGTCAGTTCGTAGGAACGGGAACGTGTTCGAATAAATTCTCGCTTCTCGAATCGAGTCCCCGAGTTTTTACAAATGCTCACTGCTGGACGGAAGTTACGATCGTGCAAAGAGGTTTTCACTTCTTCGTCGCGTCAAACGTGAAATGAAACAGCGTACGACGATCCTCCGTAACGCTACAATCAGAAATGTGGTTAATACCTACCCCTGTTTGTATATTTTTCAACGTGCTTAACACGTGCACCCAACACTGAAATCATAAGTCACCGTCACTTTACGCAATTGGTTGGTTTTTGTTCACATGCTCGTGCAACGCGCGACCCTCGAGCACAGCTGTAACGTTCTCAATTATCAGCGACGTTAATTACTCTAAACGTGATGATACGTTCGCGCAGCGTGCATCGCGATAATCCGCGATACTCGAACGACGGCTGATTGCACGTTGTTTGGAGGGATGGATTTCAGGAAGGTAACAGCAAAAAGGTCATTCCTTTCGACAGTCCTTTTTCTCGAATTACAACGTGTCGAGGAAAATGTCAGTTATTCGCACTTGTGTTTCTTACCGTTTTATCGTCTCGAGCGAAAGAAGAATCATGGCGGATGTCGGATGGAGGATAATCGATCTTCGAGCACGTAACGCCTCATAACGATAATGATTGGTAATGCAAGATTATGTCGGTTCAAAGTACTTGAAGTTTGCAGTTTTTCTCAAACGCAAGTTACCAAGCAAATACTACACGTTCGTGCAACGATTTTATTATTCTTTCGACGTATTAATGCGTCATTAACAAATGGGCTGCGCGATTACGCAACTCTGCGTACAGGGTGGAAAGAAAAGCTTGACCGCGGCTGTCGCAGATGAAGTCTACACCTTCGATCTGATGTCAAAATTGAAACCTTGACCTTGAATTTCAAATTTTGTTTTTGCATTATATCCTACTCATCACGAAGGTAAAATAGTTCTCTTGAAAAAATGGCAAAGAGTTTCTTAATCATTTAACACTGTGCGTTCTAACAGCGACTTTATGATTCTGGACGCGTGGATGGAATGTTTATATTTCGAATAATGTGTTTAGTTTTGTCATTTGATTATTTAGAATCACACTGATGCTTCTTTCGACGTACTAATGCGTCATTAACAAATGGGCTGCGCGATTACGCAACTCTGCGTACAGGGTGGAAAGAAAAGCTTGACCGCGGCTGTCGCAGATGAATTCTACACCTTCGATCTGATGTCAAAATTGAAACCTTGACCTTGAATTTCAAATTTTGTTTTTGCATTATATCCTACTCATCACGAAGGTAAAATAGTTCTCTTGAAAAAATGGCAAAGAGTTTCTTAATCATTTAACACTGTGCGTTCTAACAGCGACTTTATGATTCTGGACGCGTGAATGGAATGTTTATATTTCGGATAATGTGTTTAGTTTTGTCATTTGATTATTTAGAATCACACTGATGCTAACAACCATGATAAATCAAATGTTGGTGAAACCTAATCCAGAACTATAAAGTCGCTGTTAGTACTTACGCTGTTTATTCGCAGTGTTGAATAATCAAAAGACTTGTTTGCCATTTTTTCAACAGAACAGGTCGCGACCTATGGTTTTCGTGATGAATAGCGTAGTCGTAATGTTTCGTGATGAATGGTAAAACTTTTCTTTCTATCTAATAACAATTAAAACTTTTCAAGAAGAAAACGAGATAGTTCTCGAGTGTGGATCCTCGATCGTTACGTTAAGGAGGATAAATATACATTCTGTATTTTTCACAACATTGGAAGTATTACTCATCGAGTATCAAATGTCCGCGGTAATGAACCGAACGTAAATCAAATGTTTTGCATACGCATAATTGCGCGCAATTTCACGTGCCACGTATGAATGATAATACTATCGCCATTAGCATAAACATGTCTGTTATTCCTCTCTCTCGCGATTTAATGAATTTCGAATTGAATCGTTCCTGGAAAAATTCAAGAAGCGTTTCGAAACGGTTCTTTTTTCTTTTTTTTTATTATCTCGCCGCGGTATTTAAGCGAGCAAGGTGATAAATTTCCAAGTACACGCCTTCGAAACTAAAATAGATCTCTCTGCCGTACTCCGTGGAATTTTGATCGTTCGTGATCCTGGCGCCGAAAGCTTGACCGCGAGTGACTAATCATTTCGTTATTTCTACATTAGAGCTGCCTTATATATTCTAATATTGCCAATTTACATCTCAAAGCGAAATTACCATCACAGTACTGAGAACTGTCATCTCCTGACAAATACGTCAATCTGTATAATGTGTACGATGATTCTTACTCAATACATATCGGTCAGAGCCAAAGATGCACAAAAATATCTTTCAATCGATCCGGATACAATGAACCACAGTCGATAATTGACGCGAGATTTTCTTCAAGAAAAA
>NW_025110498.1:160571-178993 GCF_011392965.1 Frieseomelitta varia | reverse complement strand
AAAAAAAAAAAAAAAAGGGGAAAAAGAAAAGAAAAGAAGAGGTCCGGTGTAACCGGATGACCTAAGTGGCCTGCTACTTTTGCACGAGGGTGTACGGACGCGTATGTGCGCGGAGATGCGCGCACAGGTTCCAGAAACAATATCGCGGTCGGCGTAGAGCGTGCACCGCCGTGAGCAATGCATCAGCTTCGGCTGACCAATCCCAATAATTTACGATTATCGATCCAGCCCGTGGTGCTCAAATTTGCTAATTACGCAATAATTATACGGCCTACATTAGATCCCGGCGACTACCCAGCGGTGCTCGCGAGGCCACTGCCTCTCCCGATTCGCTCCGGTGTCGAAGCCGATGTCGTATTGTCCAGATTCGCGCGGCGTGGACGCGTGCCATCCGGGCCAATAGCAATGCCGGCCGGCTCGTGTCAATAGTTCATAGTCACGTTGGCTGGCGGATATATTGGCCACGTTCGTTGCGTCCCGTACACCGCGATCAAACGTATCTGGCACGCCTATAGTTTCGCGGTCGGTGGCGGAGCTTTGCGAGCGAGAAACGCTCTCGTTCATTCGTTCGTTCGTTCGTTTCGTTGGATAAATACATACATACATACATATATACATATATACATACGTGTACACACGGCGTGTGTCGGTGTGTGATGATCGGAGAACGAGAGAGAGAGAGCGTTTCGCTCGTTTTCGACGCGCAACGACGACGCTGTCCACGCTGTACACGCGCGCCGAATCTCCGCCGTGTATGCATATAAGATACACGTTACGCGTCCGCCATTAATAACCGCGGCGCGGTGGTAACGCCTGATGAGACGAGTGACAATATCGCGAATGCCAGCGAACGATGATGGGCTTTGCGTTCGTCGCAGGACCGCCGGTGTTTAATCCTCGCGGCGTTTAGTACGTATATACGCGGTTTAATGCCGGGCGTGTCACGCGGTTCAAACAAACGATGATTTCGCAAGCTGTTTGGACAGAGGTGTATACCCTTTGGCACGAGGCGTACGTGTATTTGCAACGCCGTCGAAGACAGGGATACGAAAATTTGGGAATCCATTTTTACGCTACTCGTCGAGTGACTGGGTCGATATTTGAGCTGAAGTTGTATTAATATTATTTGTATTATTAATTGATTAATATTAATATTGTATTAATGTTACATTATATCCTTGTGCAAATATTACATGGATACGTCAGTAGTCGATGTATTTTTTAATTGTGAAAAGAATCAATCCAGCTTGATCAATCATGAAATGACGAGTACCTCGACTATACTAAATAGACGATAAAATTTTTTATTATTAATATTAATATTACATTACATCTCTATAAAAAAATTACATAGGTACGTCAGTAGTCAATGTATTTCTTAATCGTAAAAGTTTAATCAATCATGAAATGAGTACTTCGACTATAATAACTAGATGATAATATTTTTATTGTTATTAATATTAATATTAGTATTAGTATGTTTATACGTAAATTACACACGTCATTTTTTAATCGTAAAAAAAAAAAAAAAAATTAACTCAGCTTAATCGATTATGAAGTGACATGTTCTTCGACTATAAATAGATGATAAAATTTTTGTTATTACTAATGTTACGTTCATCAATGTAATCAGTATATATCTTCAATCGTAAGAGGAATTGATCCAGCGTAATCAATTACGAAGTGACGAGTACTCGCGAGTATCGGAGTAAATATCGATCTCGATGAATTTACCAACAATGTTGTCGAAGGAAGGTGAGGAAATTCGAGAAACAATTTCACGATCCGTGGTGGAACTCTCGGCGTAGATTTCTCGTAGCGATTCCCCTCTTCCCCTTTTCTCACAGGTGTAACTTTGTTTTCCTTTCAATGGTCGGCAATCTCGCCGGTCGGCAGGTGGCACACCGTTATCAGTTGCTTGAAACAGAGACGCGACGTTGCTGCGAGATCTTGCCGCTCGTATCTTCATTTACTGCGGCGATAATCAGGCGCCGGTTACGACTGGTGCTTCACTACGTGTAAACCGCGACACGCGTGCCAACCCTTTTGCTGTTAACGAGACTTCTTAACTCCTTGCGCTGGAAACTGGTTCGCGCGGACCGTAACGAGTGACCGAACCGTATACAATAATTCGTCGCCTTTCTTTTTCTTTCGAACTCGTCGGTATCGCTGGATGGAAATTATTCAGAAGTAACAAACTTATCGTTTGTTTTGCCTGGGTTTAAATATATTTAAAACTGAGGAAACGTTGCGATTTGGGACAAAAAATTCTCGACGTGCGTGGCACGTCATTCCAGCGCAAGAGGTTAACCACGTTGCGCTACTGATTGCGGACCATAACGAGTGACCGAACCGCCTTTCTTTTTCTTTCGAACTCGTCAGTACGATATCGCTGGATGGAAATTGTTCAGAAGTAACAAACTTATCATTTGTTTTGCCCGAGTTACATTTAAATATATTTAAAACTGAGAAAATGTTGCGATTTGGGAGAAAAAAATTCTCAACGTGCGTGGCATTCCAGCGCAAGAGGTTAATTGCGTCGATCTTGTTTAGCCGGATATTATTCTGTCAGGTCGATGCGCGTGAAAAAAATGAAAATTTTAAACACGTGCACGTATGGTCAATTGAAATTGCGTGCTCCATTCCACTAATCGACGAATTTTCGTTAAGCTAGATCGAGGATGGCCAATCGTGGCGCATTTCATGACTTCTGGTAGCGCTTGAAGCAAGTTATTTAGAATATGAACAAACAAGTATTGGAGTAGATATTATTATTATTATTTATTAGAGTAAGTTATTCTGTCTTTTTCTAATGTCCTCCTTATATGTTTAACATTTATAAACGTGTATGTTTTTGTTGTTAAAATAACTTAGTGGCGCATATCAAAGCTCATATCAAAGAGAAGAAATTGGCATGCAGGATACAAAAATTTGGCCACCCCTGCATTAGATTTATAAATACTATTCTATGCTATTCTAAAGGATTTATAAAGATTGCAGCAGCAACTGGAAAATTTTGATGTTTCGTCGTCTAAAATATTTCGACATTTCTTTCTTGCTCGAAGATGATAGAATTATTAAAGTAAAGCGAAAGTGATATCGTCAATTCCTAGCAAGAATTCTTATACGTAAATACTCGTACTATTGACTATCGTGGTACTATTCACTGTCTGTCGAATCTCTCGAACGTGACATCACTAACGGTATCGTACATTCTTCAATTAATCGCGATTATTGTTTTTCGACGACACGCAGTTGTACCGTTAAAGAAAATATCCTATTTCACTGAATATGAAGCCTCGAAACGGTACGAGATTTTTCAGACCGAGGGCCCGTTTCTAATGCACGCATTCCTTTTTGTTTCAGGTAAGTCTAAACGTAACGGTACATCATTGCTGCCGCCTATCGTCTGCTAACCAATTATAGCAAGTATAGTAAGTACAGTTCATATAGCGATACACGCCGGATCGGTAGCTTCCTGAATCTTGGTACCCATAACCCATGTAAATGAATTTCAACTTTCGCGTTTCCCCTAGCCGACTGTATCGAGAATATTATTCCTTTTTCGCGAAGATCTTAGATTTTAGCTTCCGTGTAAGTATGACACGTAGATTCAGACTTGTAAACGGTCGAACAAAATTTTCGCGAAGATCTTAGATTTTAGCTTACGTGTAAGTGTAACATAGATTCAGACTTGTTAATGGTCGAGCAAAATTTTCGCCACGTTTGTCGAATTCTTTATTGCGTTTAAAGAATTTCCAATTTGAAGTAATTAAAAGACAAAACTCTGTTTACAATTTGATACGTGTGCGATAATTCGTAGAAAAGTCAAATTTCACAGATTGATTTTTCGAGATGTATAATTCCATTACGATGTAATCATAGCTGATGCTTTCTCCAAAGTAGTGATATATCCCCTCTCGTTTCGTCCCGTTTTACGTTCGTTCGTTCGTTCGTGCAAACGAACAGCATGAGAGCACGAAAGAAGACAACAACGCGACGTCGAGACGGCTACGAGGAGGTGAACTAACAGGATCGCAACAAGTGACCGACCGCCGCGCCCTCCTTCTATTATTCCCTGCTCCTCTCGCCAAGCCACTTGTATTCCCGATAGTCTCTACCCCCTCCCAAGAATGCCTAGCCTCGTTCGTCGTTTGCTCTATCTCTCTGTCTAGCTCCTCGCGTCTCTGCCGACACCGACTTTCGCGGTGTCTGCCGGTCCTCTATCGTCTTATTTCCCTGCCTGCACGCGTTCCTCTCAGCTTCGGACTCGCTCACCGGCGAATATCAATTCGAATGGCACGCTATTTCCTCGCTGGACGTTCGAGGATTGTTTTTCTCAGTCGTCGAGTCGGAAAGAAAGAACGGCGGGGATGAACGGCGCGTTTTAACGGCGAGCGATTCAGACTTGCTCGTTTTAGACTTTAGTTAATCGTGCTGATTCTACTCTGGTCTGTGATCGGTCCCAAATGTAGTCCTTAAGATATACGTTTTCAATATTTCGTTTCTGTTATGTAAAACGAAATACTACCCCTCGAAAAAAAAAAAGACAAAGATTTCTTTTGAGATTGAAATATTTGTAAAAATTACAAATCTGTCGATGGATAAATCGGGACAATCCATTTCGTACACAAAAGGGGAAAAAAGAAAGAAAACAATCAATCTTAAAATTATTAGAAATTTCCTAATCATTGAAAATCAGTTTGTTTGAAAATTTATGAATTGTCGAACTCCGCGTGGCACATATTTAAAACAGAAAATTGCGAGTGTAGGCAACACTTTCATAATGGATGTTCTATATACGCGTCATTGCAACAAAATTTCGCATTTTTCTCTTGTCGCGCAAGAAATATTCGTCCGGAAATGAACATTACGTTTCAGCAAATGTCATTATAAGGTATACATGATTTTTAAATTCAAATTTGGTTTTAGTATCATTTTACGATTTTTCTTTTTATCAATAAATTGTTGCAAGAAGAAGAAGAAGTTATCTGAAGAGATACAACATGACGAAGGAGAGAGAGCTCATCACTAGTATAGTAATTGAGATTTCTGCATCTACCGTTTGTCTAAAGAAGTGTGATCTAACAATTAGAACGTAGTATATCGCACGCTGGAAAAAATGAGTAAAAGACTATAACCATTCGAAGTTACTTCGCAGAACGGGGAGAATCTTTCAAATGATTTGTCGTTGACGTTACACCAACGAATCGTTGATATTTTAGTAGCGGCATACGTAGTGTATCCAGCCGAGCATAATCGGAGGAACGATCGGTGAAAAGTCGGGCAGCAGCGGTTCGTTTCAGCCACTCGCCAGCCGTGTTTCCAAGGCAAATTTCTCGTGGCAACGACAGTGCACGGATACGAACGGTGATCGCGTTCTGTCTGTTACCATGCCGATAGACGAAATCGGGCATTTTCGATCGTTGCCAGCCACTCGCATTGCGTAATGCCGTGTCACGTAATAACGACGAGAGAATCGACCTTCTCTCCTGTGCACCCATCCGCCTCTTCCAGCTCTCATCGTTACGTTTAACGCATTCTCTCCGCTCCTAGAACAACAGTAAACTGAACTTTCAAACCGAGTAGAAAGGCTGTCGATGTATTGATACTTCGAAATATTATTCAATTTCGTTTCGAAACTCTTAACATTTCTCGTGTCTAGAGTATTGAAAATTAATCAACGAGCAGTATTCTGCACGTATAAATCATTATGAATTCAAATGATAATAATTGAAATAAATATACGTTTCTGTCCAGGAAGAAATCAATTTTAATTTTGACGAAAATACCAGTCATCTTTCAAGCAATCGTGAAGAAAGAAAATCTAGGATCTGTTAGGTTTCTAATATTCAATGAAAGAAATTTTCGAGAAACATAGTCAACTGGTTATTTTCAATAACACTGGTTCGGTTGTTTCGCTAGATTTCGCAGCGGGGCGACGTCGTTAGATTCGGGCGTAGTTGCGCAGCCACTGCCTTTAAAAAGTCAAAACGTTTCTGAAGCGTGTAAAATCCCGGTGCTTCTGCCGGAACGCAGAAGCATCTCCCGGGCTTCTGGCTAATTATACGAGCTAATTTATCGATCAAGGACAGGCTGGCAACGACCACTAGATGATAATCTCTCCGTCCGTTGCAAATGCGACTCAGGGACACCGACGCGAATTCTCCGGTAACAGCGTCCGTCGTCCGATAACGAACGTCGGTTGTCTACCGTTTGAAAATTTGTCGCATGAATTTTGTAGCTCGCTCGCGTCTTTCTTGTCGAGCATACTTTCGTCGTCAATTCTTGTTCGATTTTTGTTTAACACACCCTCGTTGGACGTTCGAGAAAACTGTCCAACTTTGACAGAAGTTCTCTCGTTACGTTTGAAAATTTCTGCTGTTAATTATTTTATCGACGATTATTTCGTCTGTTATTTTAAAACACGATTCTTGCGTCGACCGGAGTAGCCATATTCAAGATAGATTAATCACACGTCCGACCTTGGACAAAAACCTGAAACCACTGGCGCGAAGTTACACTTCAAAGTGAAAGTCTTCTTGCACCTTCACGCATCTATGTTAACTTATCCGACAAAAATGGAGCTACTGCAATCGTCTAGGTATACGCGTGGCCTCAGAATTGCAATCTGTGACTCGCGATCACCGAGACAGGTATTTCATATTTAATTAGAAATTCTATTCTATACGAACGTGAAAGCATCATGAACGAAAGAGCAGAATAAGTCCACGGTCAGGTGGGATGAGTCTGTAGTTAGACACTCAAAGTAAAATAAGTCTATAGTCAGACGCTCAAAGTAGAACGAGTCTATAGTTGAACATTCAAAGTAGACTGAGTTTATAATCAGACGCTCAAACTAGAATGAGTTTGTAGCGAAATACTGAAGTAGAATGAGCCTACGGTCTGATACTGAGAAGTAGAATAGACCCATAGTCAAGTAGTCAGAGGTAGAATAAACCCATAGACGTTCAAAGTAGAATGAGTCTACAGTCAGATATTCAAAATAGAATCAGTCCATAATCAGGCACTCACAAGTGGAATGAGTCCATAGTCAGACAGATAAAATAAATTCATAGCCAGACAACACAAAGTAGAATGAGTCTATATACAAACACTTACAAGTAGAATGACTCCATAGTCAGACAAATCTGTCCATATTAAAGACGACGTATTCAATAAAATTTTCACGTCATTAAAAAAAAAAAAAAAGAAAGAAAGAACAAAACAAAATAGGAAACAGAGCTTCTACAGCAAAAAAAAGTTTCTTTGTTTGCGCGAGGAAAATTAAACATAGAAATTCTCCAATTTGTCAAATGTAGCCATCGATAATATTCTTTCCAATTAGCAAGAGAGGAGGCTCTCTTGTTTCGACCTGCGGTATATTCGATGGCACGTATCGTTCGGCGAACGTTTTCTGCCGTCGCGGCCGAAGAGATGGAAAACATCGGGGACAGATAATGACATGTTTCTCACCTCGCGTCCCTCCGTTTCTCATTTCTGTAATAATCCCCGGCTAATCACCGTGCCCGACAATTGCACCAACTTTTATGTAAACAGCGTAATCACCGAGTTGAAGTAGTGGACTCGGAGAACGAAAAAATGCACGTGCCCGTGATGAGCCGTCCGCGAGCAACTGCGATTCCAGTCTGTCCAAGATTCTCGTTACGTTGTGTTGTTTGAATGTCAGCCACGCAACGTACCAACGTAAATAACACGGTGTTTCGTACGTAATAAGTGGCTAAGTTCCGTGGATCTTGGAAGAAAGAAATCCCTTTGAAGCCAGTTAAACTCCTCGCGCTCCGATTTGTACGATTTGCAACTCGAGAAGAGAATTTCTCATCGGAATATCAAGACAAGAGGCGAGATCATTTTCAATTGATGGAGAAACTAAACTGAAAGCGACGTAATTCGAGTTCATTCCAATCTAAGATTCTAAGATCTAGTTAGTGAGTTTTGCTTTGTAAATAGGAAGGGAACGAGACGTTTTTTAAGACTATCGTTGTTAACCTTTGAATTTATCTTGGAAAATTTCATTAAAACCTACTGGCTGGATGGAGCATTGTCGCATGATCTTGTCAAACCTGTCTCGTAAAAACATTTTCACTGTATTTCTATTAAATGTCGAAGAGTCTCGCGTTAATTGACTATTTATCGGAAGAACGGAGTTCTCCTTTAAAGATTCAAATTTCGCCTTCGTAGTATTTCTCTTCGAAACTTTGAAGATATATATTTCGCGTAATACGCATTCGAGTGCTATGACACGAGTGCTTTTCGAGTCTATGTCGTGTGTCGTCTATGTCCGTTCGTTTCGATTTCGCCGCAAGAACTCGAACTAACGACTAATCGAATGGGATAAACCAGCGTTAAACCAGCCAATGGGAAAACCAAATCTCGGCGGAAAATTCGACGGGTATCCACGACGAAGCAGATTGATCGCGAGCCAACGGACGCCAGGACCGATTGCCAGCCCGCGGAAACGCGGAATATTTTCGCGAGCGTGTTTTGGCACGCGCCCACCTTCTATTATATCACGTCCAATTAAAATGAAAGGGACGAATAGGAGAGAGAGAGAGAGAGAGAGAGAGAGAGAGAGAGAGAGAAAAGGTTGAATCCTCCTGTCCGCTCGGGGTGATCCAATTATCGTTTAATCGTATACTCTGCCTCGAGCTGATCGAGAGCTCGACGTCCATCTCGATTAAAAAAATTATGTCTACAAATCGTAATATTTTACGACATCGAGAGGATATGACGGTGACGAAAAGAAAAAAAAAAAAAGGTCGGATATCGTACTTGCATTCTTTCTTTTTTTATGAATAGATGACTTCTCAAATTGATTAAAAAGCGATGATACAGTTTTGGGTGGATCGTTTCCTTTTGCATAGAAGGAAGAGAGATTAGACATCCTATCCTTCAACTGTCGCGTGGAATGTTATTGACAGACTGAGGATTTTTGTGCTTTTCAAACACATCCAAAGTACAATATTGCAAAGTACTGAATGTGTAATAGTTAATAGAGAAAACGATAATTTATGTAGTTTCTCTTTTTTAAATTTTATTGATAAAAATCAACGAATTCAATTGACGGCATGCATCAAACAATCCACAGATTGCAAATCTTCTTTCTTAATTACTTCAAAAACACTATATTTTTATGAAAGTTAGTATCAGTTTCTGTCTAAACAGAAACGTAATTGTATAAATCTATTTTTAATTATCATTTGTATGCATCGAATTTCGATACAGATTAGAGATCGTATTAGTGTTCAAAGAGCTTGTACGAATATTATTTGTCGTTGCATATTGAATTTCGCGTCGAGTAGTACGAATTTCGTATGAAATAAAATTGTAGAAATAAAATTAGAGACTTAAAATTGCCAACGCGATAGTATCGCAAGAAACTTCGAGACGAGTGTCGAGCAAGCTCGGTGAATTTTCGGTCTACGTTTCGCATGGTAGTGAGCCTTTGGAACAGTGGCGAACGATCGAAGCCACGCCAGGCCAGACCAGGCCACGCCACTGCAAGAGAGTCAGGCCAAGCGAGGCCGAGTCGAGGAATGCCCGAGGCTTTCGCTTAGGACAGTACACTACAGGCTTACATTTTCTCTGCTTGTGTGCATATGTATATATAGTGTGTGTGTGTGTGTGTGTGTGTGTGTATTGCCGGCAGCGCACGGCGTAACAACGCGATAAGTACAGCGCAGCGGCCGCGAGTCGAGAGCGGTAGGTACTCTACAAGATAGGCCGCGGCCACCTTTCCTCCCCGGTAAATCGGCGCGGACTGTACGCGCGCACGCTGCTGCATGTGCACGGAGAAAGGATATGCGGAAAGGTAGCGGTAGATTCTCTAACACGCACATACATGTACACATACACGCGCGCGCGTCCACCTCTGCATATCCTGCGCTCGCCTCCCCTCCACCAAGCTACGCGCCACGCTCTTCTCGCTCCTTTTTCCTTCATCCTCGCCCTTCGTCTGCCTCCCCTCACTTCCTCCCTCCCTTCTTTCTCCTTCCCCTTCGTCCCCTCTCTAGCTCCTTTCCTGTCGACGAACTCGCGAGTTCATAGACAAGGACTCTCGGTGTTGTTCACCGCAGGTGGGACCGTTGAGAGAGCGAAATCTCGAAAGGGAGAGAGAGAGAGAGAGAAGCGTAGAATGGCAAAGCGTTGAACTGGGTAGGAGAAAGCGGCGAGCGTTGGAGAGGGGGGTGGGTGAGAGACGGCGAGTGGGGGTTGCAGCGAGTTAGTGGGGGCGTTTGCGTGGTGGGGCGGTAGAGGGTTGCAACGGACGACGATAGGGGAATTGGTGGAAGGGGTGGGGAACTGGAAAACGTGTAAATGCGTGTGCAATACTGTTAGAGCCGCGGCTCACGACTCGCCGCTCGTGTGTGAGGAGGCTGCCACGCACGCCTCGTCGCTCGCGTGTGAGTCAGCTTCCTGTATCACCGGCCGAGTCATTCCGTGCATATTGATATTTTCGGTATGACGAGCATGCTGCGCTTCGGCTACCCGGTCGCCCGCGATTCCACGCGGATCCACCATCGCCGCGAATTTTCCTCGAGCTTCCGCGTTTTATCAGAAGCAGGAGAACGGGGGGAGGGTGGAGGATTTGCAAGTTTCGAGCGTACGTACGAGATCGAGCGACGAACTGTCGGTCTCGAGGGGTTGGGGCTGCCGCGCTATCGATTCTGGACCCCCCCGGGGTTCGCATATTCAAACGGACCGCGCGAAATTGTCGGAGACTTGCCGAACGCGCACATGCGCGCAGTGTGTTTGCTTTCTCTGTTGATTTCGGCACGGCCGAGTCGGGAAGTGTGACGCGAGGATCGAGTAGGATAGCTTAATTCCATTCGTAATTCATAAAGAAGAACGAATAATAATGTCCTTGTCACCAATTTTTTTTCTTTATCGTATTTGAGCCGAAAATTTTTCAAAAAGTAAAGAGAAACTTGGCATCTTTGTAATTTTATATCCTTTGTGATATTTTCATAATTGTATACCCAATTTTATATCCATGTAAATTTATATCCTTTATGTCGATACATAAAAGTTCAGTGCTCTGTAATGAAAAATGGAAACGAAAATGTAATAGAAATTGTGCATGAAGGAAGAAATTTCAGAGATATTATTACGTACGTGTATATATTGTTGGAATAACGAGAGGAATGTTGACTAATTGTTCAGTAGAATGGGATTTGAAATGGTCAATGCGTAAAGCTACGTTACAGTCATCATACTAATGAATTGTATATTTTCTTTTGAGAGATAAACAAACGACACAACACTTTGGAGCTTTTGAGATTTCCTGATCAAGTCGTTTCCTATCACTGTCGCTCAAATGTCGCTCTTTTCGTGTTTCCTTTCCTACTATCAGCTTTTTTATATTATTCTCAATTTTTGCTCAAAGACGTGACACGCTTCGTCTTTTGTGAACAGTCTCGGAAATAATATAATTGTTCAGATCAGAAATACCAATGTTGTGGTGATGACGATCGCGAATTATCAGCGTAATATATAATGATGCAAATGGGTTAAAAGCTCAAAGAATACTACGATTCATAATATTACAATTTCTTTCTCTCTCGACGTAAGAAAATTTTAGTTTGATTTTAATTCACGTTGTGCCTCTATTTTTTTCGTAAATTCGGCGATGAAACACGCGCGAATGAATTTCCCCGTTGGTCGTCGCGCACACGAAGAATTCGGCTTAATTATGGTCCGATATCTGGCTATTGGGAATGTGCCCAATAACGTTGTTTTACCCCTCCCCCCCTCCTCATCCTCCCGCTAGGGCCAATGGCGATATATTTATGCTTTACCTATTTTACAAACTGCCATTTTCACGCTGCGCGGCTAATAGCGTATGCGCCGTTCGCCAATTGGCCGCTCGTATTTAAAGATCGATCATTTTAGCGCAATTAACGCGATACTGTTCGCCAAAACCGGTTTATCAAACTTGTCGATAATTCACCGTGCCGCGGTGAACAGATATTTATCGTTCTTTCTCCCTACGCTCTCAACGTTACAAATTACGCCGTAAAGTAACGCTCGCCGGTTTCATTTGTTCGGCCGGCGAATTTTCATTTCGCAATATCGTCTGAAAAATCCTTGTTCAAGGAAATTCACTTTGATCCTGATCGTTGCAAGTTTGTTTTGCATAATTCGCGCGGTGCCTCCGTCATTATTTACGCATGAATAAATTATATTTGTATATATTGATATTTAATCACGCAGCGCCCGGGTATAATCGTCCGATAATTACAGAAATTACATGTAACGCATCCGCAATGTAACCACACCGAAATTTCGGAAATTAAAGAACTCGAAAACCCATTCTTCGTTGGTCCGCTCGTAACCAGAGTGTCGAATTCCAAGTGTCTTTCTACGTTGTACAGATGTATTCCATGCTCGCGTTGTGGATTTTCGTTGTGCTTTTTGCACGAAGGAACGGACAAAAGACGAGTAACAGGAGCGAGGATGGATGTAAACGAGAGATAGAGTTAGTCCACGAGCAATTCGTCGAAACCATGCGAGAACAGCGATTATTTTACCTTTTTTCTTTTTTGTCTTTTCCGTCGTTGAGAAACGAAGAAACGTAGGAGATCGAACGTGCGAACAGTGAAGGCTCGAGCTGCGATTTGTCGTAGATTTGTGGCGATCTTGATGTGTCGTGCACGCGGCTCCAGCCGGGCAACACTCGTCGCCGGCTGAACAATCGTCGAGCTTTCTACTTGACGCGCGGGATAACCCGGATTCTGTCTTCGAGCTTTCGCCTCGGAAGATCGATCGAAATTGGCTGGCGACGCGTTGTGAATAGCGTTGGACGAGGATGTTGGTGGCTGATGTGTGTTTTTCTATTAACGTATGTAAGAACATTAGAGGAAAACTATTAGAGAAGGAGAGAAACATTGCGCTTGCGTACTGTTGTAGTCGGGAAAACTCAACGTTGAAACGTTGCAGTTTTATAAAACAAAATAAACGTGGATTCTTCTTCTTCGCCTCCTAAAGTCAAATATTCGACGCCAGTTGCGTTGAATCCATTCGTGTTAACCCATTTGCATCATGACTCTACCTATGCTACGTTGAGACATCAGCGGCATTCGATATAAATGAAGATCGCCGATCGCGGAATAGTCCGCTTACGGATGCAAATATCACGTGTAATTTAAAAATTTATCGCAAAACAACACAACGAATTCGAATCTTTTCGATTTTGTTTCTAAAAATGATAAAACTCGGCCAATATCTCATGGTCTACCGTAATCGAATTGAAACAGAAAACAGTAGATAATAAATGTCGATTCTTCGTATTATCATTCCAACGATAGGCGACGGATTTCAGATTATATCGTCGCTGAATACTTCGTTTTCGCCGATTGCAATTACGTGCTTTTTTTCCTTCTGTGTCCTTCGGAGCACGAGGAACGCGTGTAGTTTAACCGCGCCTCCACTCTTGGATGTTCACCGCGGTAAACATTGACCTCGTTTGCAACCGGCGACACACAACTGTCGGTGAAAAGGCGCTTGAGAAAGGAACCTCGACTCACGCCCGTTTTGTCGTAATATCCTGGCCATTGTGGAGCAACGGCGTGTGGAGTACGTTGCTCGCACGCAATACATCGTCCGCTCCGCACCGACGACTTTGTCTGCTTCTTAAGGATGATCGAGGTTCGTATGCAGTTCCATCCTTGACACTTTCTCTGATGAAATTTGTTCTCGAGGCTTGGGTGGCGATGGTTCGTGCAATAATTGTTTACTTTCAAGGACACATGTTTGTCGCAATGCTACTTGTCACAACGTTCACGATGATTGGTATGTAAAATCGACGAACATCTATTTTTCGACGATTTTCTTGGTGAAAGATTATACATATAGTGATTCATATAGTGCACACCTGAAAATAACATTTAAATTACGCGTCTAATAAAAAAATTGTTTAGTCATCTTTATTATTATTTTTTTTTAATTGAACTATATATTGTTTTCCTCGTATATCGAAAGAATATTAAATTCCAAGCCACGTTGGTCCTACATCTAATGGTTAAGGAGATGTTTTATGACAATTTGTCTCGAGCCAAGTTTTTTCTCACGTTTTGCGTGTTATGTTTTCAGCACACGTGACATCTCTTTGCAAGATATTTCGTTTTACTCGTGGAGGGTATATGTGTACAATCAATGCATACAATTGCTTGTGAAACCTGCGAACGTCTCAGAAACGTCATTGTCGACTTTAGCTTACGAAACGCTTGCAAACGTCATTGCATGTCAAGTGGGTTAAGTCTTAACTTCAAGTTTTTCCCTTTCATTCGTTAAAGGTCATAAATAACACGTGGTAATTATTAAATTGTTCCTTTTCTCGTCACGAACGAAATTTCCATTTGTTCTTAATTAGTTTCCTGCTGAGGAATTTAAGAAACGCGATCCACCAATATCGCCTCTAATTCTCCAGCGACTGGTATCTTCGATTTCCCATCGAACCGATTCCAATTAAACGAAATTTCGCATTATGCATGCTCGTTTAAACGACTCCCCGGAGTTGTTCGCGTGGCGCTGTCGTGTTTTATTGCGCCCGGCCAACGTCCAGTTAGATGCAAATTAATTTACGAAGCCCGTTCGCCACTCATACACACACACACACACACACACACACACACACACACACACACGATAATATATATATACGTGTATTCTCATAATTTCCAGTTAATCTCGCCGAGTCCCCGCTGCTATAACCTAACATTATCGCTGATACATGGCGCGATTATTCGCGAATTACGAAATACGCGTCGATAAAACTTTGTCGCCCGATAACTGCCTGACTTTGTAGAACGTTTCTCTTCGGTTGCTGTGAAAGTTGCCAAGAATATTGCGCTCCACACTCTAGAGAGAATTTGAAATTACACCGCGGCAAGAGAGAAGTATACTCCCTCCCCTGTCGACGCCGATCGATTTTTCCTACGTCCATTTTTACAGAAATTCTCGATTCTTAACGCCGATTGCCGAGCTACCTGGCGATCGAACCATAAAATTTCCATCGGAAACATTTTATTAAAATAAAAGGAACTGGGGAACTCTATAACGTAGAAACTTTTTTTATTTGTACGTTTGAATCTACCTATCGTTGAATCTACTAATCGTTTGAAAATACCATTGTTTTACGTATACAAGATTTCGAAACATCGATGATTGGACCAATAATTTGGCACCGGGATCTGTAGTTCTTAACTTGAAACAAAGAATCAAAGGAAAGAATAGATGGAAAGATTTCTCGTATAAACTGTGGCTAATAACAACCAAAAAATGAATTTTTTAAAAAGGTCATTACTCAAGACACGATCAAGTTGTGATCTCAAGGATCATAACGAGCATAAACAAAAAAAAAATCCTCCAAGTCTTGTGCGCAAAGTTCAATTGACAGCGATGTTATTGTCCAAAATTGCAGAAAATACACGTCGAACAGATGTCAACTGATAATTTGACAACTTAAAGGACAAAGAATCGGTTCTAAAATTAATACACTTTCCAAGACAGTCTAATCGTTGTAACAAATTATACGATTTAGCTCCAAATCGCTGATAACTGACACAAGTGATTGATAAAAAAAAATTATAACTCGTTCATTTTGACTATTTTTTATACTTCTAGTGTTAAATCAACAATTCCTAAACTTTTCTGCTCTTTCTTAATACTTATGAAAGTAATTTCGCTACGTGTTATTTTTTCATCGAGGTCGTAGAAATGAATGGCGAAGGACTGATTCAGACGACGATGGCGTTAAGATGCGGGGAAGGAAGATGGAGAAATTTTCGGTCGAAGCGGTTATAGTTAACGGGGAGAGGTGTGGAGAGGCGGAAGGTTTCCTCGATTTCTGCTCGGTCGCTATCCAGGTCACGAAATTCGCGCTACGTCTACGGGCCAGGCCCTATCATCGGCATCGCTCTCCTGTCGATACTCGGCTAGGGGATGCCAGGGGATTTGGAAATACTCCGCTACGCTGCTTTCCCTCCCTTTCTCGACGTTTATCCGAGAACGTGTCAACGAGGATTCTCCTCCGTTAAATCTTGCCGCGCCACCGGTGATTAAGAGCCAGCGGATTGCTTTTTCTACGAATTACCGCCCCTCCGAAAAAAAAAGAGGACAAAGATTTGGCGCATCGTTTCTCTTTCCTTGACATTGAAACATTTGTAAGAGTTGCAAGTCTGTCGAAGGATAGATCGGGAAGTTCCCTAAATAATTATATTCCGTATAACCACAATTATATTCTACTAACGATTAATAATCAGTCCCTTGAAAGGTATTGAACCACGCGTGGCATACAACTTTTACACAAGAATATTGGCGACTCTTTCGTACACGCGGCATTTTAACAAAAGCATTTCTCCCATCATGCAAGAGAAATTGGCTCGCGATAGTTGATCACTGCGTCTACGGAACGAAAGGACACGGAGGCAGAGTTACGGAGTCCATGTTCTCTCCAAGTGCAGATAATATAGACCTTTTATAGGAGAAGTATTCGAAATGGTAATCGATCAGGTATCCAAGGCCAGAGAGAGAAAGAGAGAGAGAGAGAGAGAGAGAGAGAGCTGCAAATGCAAGTAACCGGTGGATAGTCGCTTTATGGCTGCTCGTAAGTCGCAGGATCTCGCTCGACCTCGCAGCGAGCGTCGTTCATGAAATATCAGGCTTGACGGATGCATTTTCATAATGCGATCCTCCACCAGTCTTGTCACCAAGCGTAAGAAGGAGAGAGAGAGAGAGAGAGAGAGAGAGAGAGGAGAGAAAGAGTTGCTACGATGCAGCATTCGCTGGATATTTTATGGTACCGCCCATGGGTTTTTCCAGTTGGCCGGTGCACTTTGTAAGCTGTGAATTTCTCGCTGCAGCCTCCGTGACCCAAAAAGCTTCGCGCCGTTGCATTTTTCTCATGCTCATAGCCTCATTGTTGATCGTACTTTCGCGGGGATAAATTCACCGCCACCGTTTTCTTCCCTCGCGCGTATGTGTGTGTGTGTGTGTGTGTGTGTGTGTGCTTGTCTGAGCATCGAGATAAAACAAGTTCGTCGGGCTGCGCGTGATTAGAGGAAATGGGATTCCATGGGGAACTCGGTCGTTCTGGAATTTCGATCGGGTCGAAGTGGTTTTCTCGCGATATTTCGTATATATATATAGTCGGAGTGAAAATTCACGTTCTCGAGTTCGAGAATTCTGAACTGAATACACGTTGGTTAATCGATGTTGAAGATTTGCACGCGCTGTGTCCAAAGTATTATAGAAATTATGTCAGTTCGATGATGTGCTTTTAAACTCATATTTTGGAATTTATCTCTGACTGTCTATTATTAATTATGTATATGTATTAATTGTGTTTCTTAACATGCATGCAAGGTTGGAAAATTACGTTGTACGGTTGTGCAACATACCTTCCGCATTATTTTTTCAAATACGCCGCGTACGTCTGACATTACTACGTACATCGTTTCTCGACGTGTAAAAATGATTCCGTCCCCATTTATTTATCAAACAGCAACGACCATTTAGTTAATTGATCATCCCGTAACTCGATCTCTGGCGATTTAAACACGGACAGTAGATATTGTTTATCCGATATTATCTGACATATAAAACTTCCACTAATTGCGTTATCCAGTTATAGAGTAACAATGTAGAGATTCCGCTACTGATTATCAGTGAGTTGCAAATACCTTATCAGCACTTGACGATATTGTTAATACACGTTTCCATTTTATCGTAACGTTATTTTAACATTTTCAGAATAACGAGAGTTGGTGTATAATTTTATTACCTTGTATTAGCTTGTTTGCTTGGTTATGCGCGTTGCCTTTGCTCCGTAGAGTCATATACAGGATGTTCCAGAACGGGTGGTTCTACTAGTCAGTAGATGAAGTTCTACATGAAGTGATGAATCATCAAAAAAGAAAAAAGAAAATCCTTTCGTTAAAATCGTTAAAATTTGGAGAAAATGTATCAAGTACAATGTGTCAAATTATAAATTATTAAGTATAAATATTAAAGTAGTAATATATTAAAGTTATAAGTTATAAGTTATCAAGTTATAAAATATCATGTTATCAATTTAGATAATTCCAGACGTGACAAGATAGAATAATTTATAGACTATATCCTATAGCATAGAAGTAAGTGAGAAATGTAGAATAAAGTTCTTTGGTTTGAGGTTTGGTTTCACTTTCAATAAACTTTGAGCACGCTTCGTTGGAAGTTGCCTCTTTACGCGTGTACTTGACAAATTTCCAAAACTCGATTTCCTCGAAAACGGAGCATCTTACAAACGAATTTTTTTCTTACATTCTTTGGACGTAGAATAATCTCCCGTTAATCATTCTTCTCTCTTACGTATACTATAAGTTATATGAATTTTCAAACTTGATTTTCTCCAAAAAAAA